>NC_136887.1:33772511-33785011 GCF_949152265.1 Phoxinus phoxinus | reverse complement strand
ATTAAGAGCTACAAACCTGTATATTAAACTATTTTTATTTTAGGTACACTTGTGTACATTAAAACAGAACCCAACTCTATATTTCAAACGCATACAATGAATAGACAGGATTTTGATGCAAGATGAAAAATTTATGCTGAAAAGTCAGAACAGGATCAGGTTATTTTATATATTTAAGATAAAACACACATCAAATCTCACAGCATTCGCTGTAACATGGAGGCTGCAAGCCTACTAATACTGGCTTTTGGGTAATAGATAAATAAATATGGAAAAAAATTAATTTGTGGCGTTTGAGAATCGATTTTGAATCAAACACATTTTTAAAAACGATTAATCGGAAAATAATTTTTTTTGCTCAGCCCTATCTAAGAACGTAGCAAGTTTGATCCATCAAACAAGAAATTGAAGTGGAAAAATACCATAGAAAAGGGCTTTTATACAGTATATAGGGCTATTATATACTGTATCGGGGCTGTAAGGGTAAACCTTTAAACCTTGCATCACAATAAGTGTATTGTGATTGTCACAACATTTGGTAACTAAACATAATTTTATTAAGTTTAGTGACAACATGTTACAATGTTTACATGGTACAATGACTGGTAGGCCGCTGTTTTTATTATAGCTTGACACAAATTTCACGATTTCAATTCAATTCTTGTGATTTGAATCTGATCTTGATTCAATATCGATTAATTTGGATAAATATTAGGTACAGTAGATACATGTTAATTTTTCTCAAGAAAAAACAATAATATCTCACCTAATGCTGTAAACAGACAGAGAGCCCTGTCAGCTGGTATTATTATTAAAGGTAAAAAATAACAATTCAAAGTAAATATAATGCGTTTTTTATTATAATAACAACGTTGTAATATTTTAATGATACAAGTAAAAAATCTAATAAATATGTAGCCTAATATAGTGCACATATTTAGCTAAATACTAGCTAATTTTTCAGCCGTGTACATATTGACATCATATGAAAAAGATTCTGTCACGTTAGTATATATCACTAATGAGAAAAACTGATTCAAAACTGCATATAGACCTTGAGAAACACTGATGACCTCGTGAACTCGAGTGTCTCTGATTTCATTTCATGCTCTGGCGTAACATCGCATTAGAGTTGCTGAATTCTTCCGGTTATGGAAATATATATTCATCCCAAACATTCCGTACCTGCAAGTATATTTTATTGACTCCGGGAATGAGGTCTCCGATCTTCCCAAACATCAGCCGGCCGACTCCAGACGACGCTCCGATACACACGAGCAGAAGCCATTCCCTCTGAGTGTCCACAAACTGCTCCTTCACAAAGCTCATCTGTGCCGACACAAGACAACATCAGAGGATTAACATTACATCCATCTATCTATCTATCTATCTATCTGTCTATCTGTCTATCTATCTATCATCTATCTATCTATCTATCTATCTATCATCTATCATCTATCTATCTATCTATCTATCTATCTATCTATCTATCTATCTATCTATCTATCTATCTATCTATCTATCTATCTATCTATCTATCTATCTATCTGTCTATCTATCTGTCTATCTATCTGTCTATCTATCTATCTATCTATCTATCTATCTATCTATCTATCTGGAGCACAAACCCAGTCTGGAGCCGCACGGGTTATATCTGTGGCAATAGCAACTATACATTGTATGGGTCAAAATTATCCATTTTTCTTTTATGCCAAAAAATCATTAGGATATTAAGATCATGTTCCATGAAGATATTTAGTAAATGTCCTACCGTAAATATATAAAACATGTATTTTTGTGAGTGAATGCAGCACAATCGTGAACATAAATGCACAACTTTAAAGGAGATTTTCTCAATGTTTACATTTTTTTGCTCCCTCAGATTCCAGATTTTCAATAGTTGTGTCTCGACCAAATATTGTCCTATCCTAACACACCACACATCAATGGAAAGATTATTTATTCAGCTTCTATATGATGTATACATCTCAATTTGAGAAAATTGACCCATGTGACTGTGGTCCAGGGTCACAAATGATCTTTTTATAGCTCCACAAAGTAGTATCTGGTCCAAACACATAAACATTAGTGTCTTGTTGACATAGAAGTGCTAGTTAAGTGTGATTCCCGTGACTTAATAAGCATCGCTGGACTGAACGAATGGCTTTGTATGGCCATCGTCTTCATCAAAGCCCCTTTTCTTCAGCCTCCTCAACCACAGCATTAATGCGGCTCTGTGGTGGGAACACAGGAAAGCCAGCTATAAGTTGAATATTTCCGCTCATAGACGCCCTTGTTTCTAAGAAGGGAAGGCGGAGGTCATGGGGTTAAAAATAAAAAAAATCCTTTAGAAGCATTTCCTGACCCTAGAGATCACAGTCTTTTGAAAACGGCTTGAATGAGAAAACCTCAGGGGCACATCAAAAGCCATGAGATTTCACATTTAGGTTTAATGCGAAGGAAAGGCTTTCCTATTTCACCACAGAGCGGCGAGAGTCTCTAATACACACACAAACGTACAACAAAAGCCGGGACAGAGTGTTTACTTCTGGTCCGAAGCCTGAAAAAACACGACTGAAGGTGGAAGAGTGAGACTGAGGCGAGCGGGGAAAGGTCTCTCTCATTAACTTCACACACACACACACACACACACACACACACACACACACACACACACACACACACACACACACACACGCACGCGCGCGTGCGCGCGCCAACTCACACCTAACCAAATAAACACTTGCTTCAAACACATACCGATATTTTGACATGTATCAACACAACACAATTGCAACGAATGCTCACATTAACACACACACACACACACACTTCTAGTTTCCTTACATCGGAAACTGTCGGATTTTTAATGATTTTGAAAGAAGTCTCTTCTGTTTACTAAGGCTGCATTTAATTGATCAAAAATACAGTAAAAACAGTACAAAATTATAATATTATTACCATTTAAAATACCTGTTTTCTATTTGAATATATTGTAAAATGTAATTTATTCCGGTGATCAAAGCTGAATTTTCAGCATCATTACTCCAGTCTTCAGTGTCACATGATCCTTCAGAAATCATTTCTAATATGATGATTTGATGCTCAAGAAACATTTCTGATTATTAATACATATTTTTCAGGATTCTTTGATGAATAGAAAGTTCAAACAAACAGCATTTATTTGAAGTAAGAATAATTTGTAAGAATGTCTACTGTTATTTTTTCAGTAAAAAAATTTTTTTACTGCAAAAAAAAAAAGACTGTAAAAAAACAATGACTGGAAAAAAATACTGTGAAAAATGTACTGTAAAAATTTTTTTTTACTGTAAACCTTTTTTTTTTACTGTAATTTTATTTAATAATTTTCAGTAAGTTTGCTACTGCACAACACGGCTAATTTGAGCACATCTCCATTAACCACACTCTGAACAACTCAAGGTCTTGAACTACTGTGTTTTACAGCGAAAGAGAAGCACGCATGATGGATCCACGCTTCATCACATTTTATGGCCTGATACCCTTAACCGTGACACACAAACCCTATTAATGCGCTCAGTCCAGCAGCTGGAAACCAATTCTAAAGCTTAAACTTGCTTTGAAAAACAAGCAGCATTACGGCCATGTGCGTCGGGTATCCGAGTAAAAGTATGTCCATCACTATGACAACAGAGAACGAGTGAGAAGGAAAGGTGAAACAAGGACAGAAATCCCCAGAGTCTGACCTGAGATGACACACGCCGAGTTAATAATTCATCATCAACATGTGTGGACTCATCACATAGGCGTTCTGTCATGCAGAGTGCAGTAAATATTTCAGCTCACACAACCCTAAAACATTATTAATGCATGGGCCGAGCGCGTTGCTCCTATAGCCTCCTCCGCTCTCTAAATGTTAAACGCACACCGGCTCGACTCGCTGTAAATCGGAGGCGTTTTGTGTTTATATAATGGCCATCGGCTTGTAAACAACAGCCTCTGCAAAACAGCAAATGTCACGTTTAATATTCAGTCCAGAAATTAAAATGGACTTTTAATTTGGTATTAACTAAGCATGCCAACAAACTGCCTAAGAATTTATTTGCTTCAATTTTTAATGATTTATTGACTGAGCAAATAAGGATTTGGCATTGTAAATAAAAAAGTAGAGCTACTGCATGTTTCATACATAAATTATGTGCTAAAACTGAAAAGTTAGTTCAGTCAAAAAAAAAATTGTCATATTTAGTCATCCTCAAGTCATTTTAAACCATTGTGGCACAAACACAAATTAATGCTTTTTTTATATGCAACAGTATTATTTTAGTAATATTTATATACTATTATACAATTTTTTCATATTTCGAATAATTTTTTTATATAAGAAGCATATAACAACATTACGAGCCTTTAAAATAGTATAATAGGGGCACTTTAACTAAAATGAAAAAATAAAAATAATAATCGTAATAAAAAAAATCGCATCCAAAAAAAAAGTTTGTGTTTACATAATATATGTGTGTCACATTTTTCTTAAATATGTACATGCATGTGTGTGTATATATATATATACAAAATAATTATACATAGTGCATTTTGGATGCGATTAATCGTCGCCCAGCACAAAAAATATAAATATAACAATGGTAACAAAACAGCACAGAACACAACTCACCAGATGCACGGATGGAAAGAAGTACACACACATGTGACCCAGGAATACAAATTGAGATGTATACATTATATGACAGCTGAATAAATAATCTTTCCATTGATGTGTGGTTTGTTAGGATAGGACAATATTTGGTCGAGACACAACTATTGAAAATCTGGAATCTGAGGAGTAAAAAAATCTTAACATTGAGAAAATCTCCTTTAAAGTTGTGCATTTATGTTCACGATTGTGCTGCATTCACTCACACAAATACATGTTTTATATATTTACGGTAGGAAATTTACTGTATACCCCACAAATCTACCGTGCGACTTGTGATTTGTGTGGTTTTGTGATCCAGGGTCACATATATATTACATAAACACAAACTTTTATTTTGGATGCGATTAATCACGATTAATCGTCGCCCAGCACTATAAAAATATGGTAATAAAACAGCACAGCACTCACTAAACTAATAAAGCACAGAACTCACCAGGTGCACGTAGGGAACGAAGTATCCCAGAACCGCAGTGGCGACGCCGAACGCCCAAACCCGATAGGTCAAAACGCTGAACACTCGCACGTTAAAGTACTTCCTAATTTTGCCCAGGCTCTTCTGCCACCGGCTCGCCGACTCCAGGCCTGACGCGGGTCCCTCCATTCCCACGCCTGGCATCGGGCACATCCCGCTGGGCATGAGCGGCCTAAAGGTGAGCGCCAGCAGAGACTGGACCAGCATGAAGATGCTGAGGATCTGGAAGGTTCTGGGAAGACCCAGCGGGCCCACGACCTTCTTCAGGAGCACCGGGAGCCCCATCGAGAAGAGGCTGCTGCCCGCCGTCACCACGCCGTTGGCCAAACCCAGTCTCTGCCGGAAATAATGCCCCAGGATCACCAGAGACGGCTGGAACGCAAACGAGGATCCGCAGCCGAAGAGGATCCCGTATGTGAAGTAGCGCAGACCCAGCGTGCTGGAGAGAGAGAGAGAGAGAGAGAGAGAGAGAGAGAGAGAGAGAGAGAGAGAGAGAGAGGGAGAGAGAGAGGGAGAGAGAGATGTGAGAAACTAGTAACTTGTTTTGTTCTTGGAGTTATTTCTTTACAGTTTTTCTCGATTGCTTAAACACTATAACCAGGCTTTTGAACTAAAATTTCAAAACCATAATGCCATTTATCAAAAAGCACACCCATTTCACTAAACTATAAACACAAATCCCTTCATTTCTCATTGCCTACACCATGTGGTCATTTAGAAAGCACTAGTATTCAATATTGTTCACTCAAGTCAGCACAGCTTCAGCTCAGTTAGCACACAATTACGCAGGTGAAAACACTGAAAGTCAAAATTTAACACACATCAATCAGATCCTTCAATAGATAGATAAAAGGGCCCGAATCAGTTTGAGTTTTGGAACAATAGATCCAGAAAGACATGAAGAAAGAAGTTGAGGAGGGATAGGAGGAGGAGGAAAGGTAAGGGGAAGGGCAAGAAGACAAGTAGTCTCGGATGAAATTCAAGCCACTTTAGTTGACCATGTCCTTGTCCATGATATGACTATGGGGGAGGCTGGGCTACGAGTAAGGCCGAATTTGAGACATTTCACCGTCGCCTCCATCATCAGAAGCTTCAGGGAGGTGTGCTGGCAAACAACATTCTGTCACTGAATAAGAGACAAACATTTCAATTGTCTTTGATGAGGTTTATTTTCTACCAAGAAAAGGCCAGCAGTCGTACAGTCACACATAGTGTCTGCAGAGTGTGCAACCCGATCTCACGGCAATTCGTACGAATTTTACGAGGTGGCTAATTCGTACCAATTCATACGACCTCACTCGTACAAATTTGTAAGTTTTTTGCTAAATCGTACATATTTTACGATTTGCCAAAATCGTATGAATTCATACGAATGACCTACCCCTGACCCCGCCCCTAAACCCAACCGTCACGTGGGTTTAGACAAATCGTACAAATTCGTACGAGTGAGCCACCTTTTAATCACTCGTACAAATTCGTACGAATTGGTCGTGAGATAGCGTTGGAGTGTGACAGTGAAGAGAGAGCATCCTTCCTCCTTTATAGTCTTGACTCCCAGAAAGTTATCTTTCTAGGCCAATGATGGTTTTTCAACCATACGTGGAACATTCTTAGACTTGTTCATCATATTTTATCCTTGAGTGGAGGCCCTCCTGTCACGACCAACACTCTTTACCATTCCAGTACAATTCCATATTTTACTGTAATAAGGTTTGTGTGTGCTCTTTTACTGTCATATGATGGTCACACACATATCTTACGTAAGTAAATATATATATATAAAAAAAGTACTTTTACAAGAGTAATGAATAAAAATATGCCAATGTATCCATTAGTTGTGTCTTTTGTTTTCATGTGAAAAGGTTTGTGAGGGGGGAACCACAAGCAACATAACTTACCAGTTTTGAAAATGTTGTTTTGAATTTATTGCACCAGTGTGTCAGACTATGTTGTAGTGTGTGTGATTTTGATGGCTTGTGTGTGCAGTCTGAGGACAAAGTTTGTTTTTTCAGCTAGAGTGAATGGTTTTGAGTGTAGAGCTTCATTTTGACCTGAAAATAGGATGTTTGGGGAACTGGGTGAGACATTATGGATTTGTGTTTACTGTTCTGAGAATACGAGGCATAGTTTCAAAAAATGTGTTTAAGCAATCGAGAAAAACTGTAACATGAAGAGGCTTCACAGGTGAAATATCATGCAAAAGTTCATTTATTTCAGTAATTCAACTTTAAAAGGTGAAACTAATATATTATATAGACTCATTACATGCAAAGTGAGATATTTCAAGCCTTTATTTGTTATAATTTTGATGATTATGAAAACCTTTTCACAATATTCTAATTTTGAATTTGGGGTTTTCATAAGCTGTAAGCCATAATCATCAAAATTATAACAAATAAAGGCTTGAAATATCTCACTTTGCATGTAATGAGTCTATATAATATATTAGTTTCACCCTTTAAGTTGAATTACTGAAATAAATGAACTTTTGCACCATATTCTAATTTGTCAAGTTTTAAAGTTGTGCATTTATGTTCACGATTGTGCTGCATTCACTCACAAAAATACATGTTTTATATATTTACGGTAGGAAATTTACTAAATATCTTCATGAGACATGATCTTAATTTCCTAATGATTTTTGGCATAAAAGAAAAATGGATAATAAGTGATGGATTGCGGTCCTGCGAGATTGAATAGAGATCCTGCAGGAGACACTTGTGTTCAAAGCCTGAGGCAGGGAAGCAAACAGTGTGTGTGTGTGTGTGTGTGTGTGTGTGTGTGTGTGTGTGTGTGTGTGTGTGTGTGTGTGTGTGTGTGTGTGTGTGTGTGTGTGTGTGTGTAAACGCAGCAGGACTGTTTTTTTCTCTCCAACCGTTTCTAACAACAACGAGAGTTTTTTGAGCTTGGAATAAAACCAGCACTCGTCAAACTGCACAAGGATCTCAGAAAGTGGACAAAACAATGAGAAGGAAAAGAAGGGAAGAGAAAGAAAGCAACGATTACATAAGTGTCCCACACTGTCCTACGTGTGTATGCATTCTTCTTCTTGTTTAAAGTGTTTTTCCGTAACCTTTTACATAAGCACTTAGGGAGGCTGCAAGTGATTCGTCGTCTCCTGAGTTCTGCTTTCCTCTAAAGACATGAAGACAGGAGACCGACGGACATCTGATCAGTGTAACAAAGAAATGTGCCTCACACTGCCTGCAAGCTCAAATAAAGCACAGAACATTACAAAATGGATAGTCTGATCATCAAACATTTATTATTATAAGATTTTGTTTATGGAAAAATGTTGTTTTTGGATGAATGACCAATAAAATCATATAATAATTTTTTTTTCACAGAAAAGTATTGTGTTTAGAAAAATAAACAAGAAAAAAATCATATAATAATAAATATATATATTTTTAAATTTTTCAAAAGGAAAAAAAAACATAATAATAAATTATTTACAGAAAAGTTATTGTTTTTGGAAAGAATGCACCAAGAAATCAACAGAATTTACTGGGGGAATTTTTTTTTTTTTATTCAAAAGGAAAAACGTTATAATAATAAATACTTAACAGACAAATATTGCTTTTTTGTCTGTAATTTTGTTTTTAAAGTCTGTAAAGTTTTTAAAAAAAAGTTTTGTCTGTAAAGTTTTTTTTAAATAAAGTCTGTAAAAAAAAAAAAATCATATAGCCTAAATAATACATATTTTACTGAACAATATAGTTTTTTTTTCTATAAATACACAAGAAAATATATAATAATTAATATTTTACAGAAAAATACGTTTTTGGAAGAATGTCATATATAATATTAAATATTTTGGAGAAAATTTATTTATTTCATTTTGTTATGGCATGTTTGTCAGTTCAATTCAACAGTTGTGATAATTAATAATTAATGTGAATTATAATCTAATAACATTTTTAATTCAAAAGGAAAAAGACATATAATAATATAATACTTTACAGACAAATATTTTTTTTGGAAAAACCATAAAATAAATATTTTACAGAACAATATTGGGTTTTTTCTACAATAAATACAAAATTTTTTCTAAAAAATACACACTAAAAATCCTATAGTAATAATAAATATTTTACAGAAAAATATTGTTTTGGGAAAAATGTCAAAATATAAAATATTTTGGAAATACATTATTGATTTCATCTTTTTATGGCATGATATGAAAATGTATATATTTAAAAAATGCATAATATGACCATCTTGAAAAATAAACATTGTTTTTATGGTTTTATACACGGCTTTATGCAGCACACACACACACACACACACACACACACACTCCGCTGTGAGCACTGTGAGCTGTACATCTGTGTGTACATCTCGAACACGGCTTTATGCAACACACACACACACACACACACACACACACACACACACACACACACACACACACTCCGCTGTGAGCACTGTGAGCTGTACATCTGTGTGTACATCTCGAACACGGCTTTATGCAACACACACACACACACACACACACACACACACACACACACACACACACACGTACACACACACACGTACACACACACACGTACACACACACACACAAATATATAGAATACAAAGACTGCATTGAGTGTGAGGAAGCTGTGTACGTCATGTACAACCTAATACAACTCAAATGAAGAAATTCAAAGAAAAGATGCAGTGAAGAACATATGAATGATCACTGACTTCTTTGTCTAGTCCATACACAGCGCTGGCTGAGCATTCTGGGTAAAATAAATGTGCTTGGAAAGGGTGAAAGAATTTAAGTAAACATAAAATCCCAATGCATGGATCATTCGGATGAAATTATCGGTATGTAATTTGCGTATCATAGGCAGAGGACACTCACATTCTTTGCTTGATTTAATTTTGTTCTGTGCAGTTATGCTAAATGTGTCAGTTCAGTTCAACAGTTAATGGAAAAAAATCATAAAGTAAAAAATATTTTAAAGAACAATATTTTTGGGAAAGAATGATGTTTTATAGAAAAAGATTGTTTAAGGAAAACTTTGATTTAATTTTGTTCTATGTAAATAGTTATGCTATATTTGTCAGTTCAGTTCAACAGTTATAGCAAAAATCGAATTTTTGAAAAAATGCATTAAAAAAAAACATTGTTTTTGGGAAAATGCACAAGAAATCAATCACGTAATAATACATTTTGTGCAAAATTTTACAGAAAAATATTGTTTTTAGAAAAATGCACAGGAAAGAATCGTTTTTTTTTTTTTTGTAAAATGTTTATATAATTTTGTTCTGTGTATTATAATTTGTTACATTTATATATATATATAGCGCTTTTCTTTTACCAATGTGCAGCATCACCCGCCAGAACGCCCACCACACACACACACACACACACACACACACACACACAAATCCAATAAAAAAATATATATTTTCCTGAAAAATATTTTTCTTCTGAAAAATGCACAAGAAAAAAAAAATTATTCACAAAAAAAAAATTCCAGAAAAATATTGTTTTTGAAAAAATGCACAAGAATATTGACCATAAATAATGTGGTGTGATGAAACAGTATATTTGCTTAAGTCATTATTAGGCAGTTTTGCACTGATAACCAACATTTAATCCCAAATATCTGTGAATATAACAGAGTACATTTAAATAATGGTTATGGTGGCTTTTGTTTTTTGGGGAAATTTATGATTTAAAGCACATACATTTCAAAGGTACAATGAAATGTCTAAAGGATTTCACTGTTCAAAAGGATTAAAAGAAGGGAAACTATGAAAAGGAAAGGCATTTACGTAGCGAAGGAGCTGGTGAGGAGGCCGAGGAAGGCCACGAACGCTCCACAGACGGCCGTCTTCCGGCAGCCGAAGTGATCCGTGAACATACTGACCACCGGAGAGCAGAAGAAGATCATCCCCATCGCCAGCGCTCCAACCCATGCTGGAAACCAGACAGAGAACATGTGGTCAATACATGAGGACACACAGCACCAGAACTCTGCTATTCTGTTGCTAGGGCGTTGCTATGTGGTTGCTAGTTTATTTCTTATACTGTCCCCAAGTCTCTTTGGCTCAATGTATGTAATAATTTAAGTTGATTTCATTTTTTATTATCATTGATCCCCTTTTTTCTCCTTTTCTTATCTCTCACTTGCTTTTGTGTTTATTTTATGTATTTTGTGTAGCCCTATTTTGCACCCACACTCAAAAAAATAAGCCGTTGAACGAACTTAATTAAATTAAGGAAAACTTTTCCACCAAATTGAATTACATTTTTCCAACAAAATTAAATTAGTTTGAAATGATTTGTTGTAATCTTGTTGTACGAACTTAAATTAATTTAGTCAATCCTGCTAGATAAAGTTTAGTCAGGTTAGTTAAGTTTTTGTCCTGCCTAAAATCGCCAACATTATAATTTTAGACTTTCAGGAGCGACAACCAATAGGAGTGAAGTCAGTGGAGCGCGCGTGATCATCCGTCACTCAGGCAAGTTGAACGAGAAGCTAATTTTAGCCGTCAGAAACTGTGCTATAAGTTGTGATATATCTCCGTGTGCTTCACAGTACTGACTCAGAGCCTGACTGGTTTCGTGAACACATATAGACGGTATTTGCCCGTTTGTTGCAGTTAAATAGCCGCACAGTTTCTCGTTCATCATTAATATTATGCATGTTACACTGATTACATTTATATTTCGAATTTTCCTTCCAAAATGTTTGTTTGTAGTGGCAAGAAAACGGATTTGTTGTCTACAACATGGAGAAACATCCATGAATGTCACTCACAAACATTACTAGGCAACCAGTAGCGGTTAATTATTAATTATTATTAATTATTAATATCATTATTTACCACTCTCCGCGCCTCCCTATGGCATGCTCTGGCGCCCTGGGGAGGACTTTGAAAACCCCTGTAATTACACGTTACGCCCAAACCACACCTATGAATAATGAAGCGACTTCAGACCAACACATTTTAGATTTGCGTCGGGCGCAAGAGTCGTTTATCCCGCCGGTACAATAGCAACAGCGCCCGAGATCCGCCCACAGAGTTACTTGCGTTTCAGTGAAAAGAGGAGCGTGTTCCGGCGCAAACGTTCCCTGGTGATATTTTGCAGTTTCAGAAAACAACTCCGCCACTGACCAGGAGAAACCCAGTCTAAAGTCAGCGGCGCCGCGCGTTAGTCATATGCTATTTTAAGGGCGCGTGCTTGGCCATTATGTAGCGTTTGAACAACGCACACACACTTTAAATTCTCTAATCTAAACAGACGCAGCAGTTTTCATTTTTGCAAACCATACATAATTACAAGGAAAAATATTACTACACGAGGGATATCATTGAAGATGT
>NC_136887.1:33755011-33767511 GCF_949152265.1 Phoxinus phoxinus | reverse complement strand
CCAACCCTAATATTTACATAAACGCCGCCCCCGGAACACGATTTATAGATTATCATGTCAGATATGCTAATCAATGACTAGAAGATAACTACATATAATCTACATAAATTCATCAACTAACCATTCAGAAATGTCCTGTTCTTCTACATGTTGTCACTTCTTCTCGAGAGCCTCCATCATTGTCTGACTCCGGTTTGAACATAAAAGGCTAAAAGTTTTTGAAATGTTCAGTGTGTGTGTGTGTGTGTGTGTGTGAGGTAAAAGGACACAAGCTGTTGAAGCTCCGCCCCTTGTGCCGGGAGCAGCAGCTCATTTGCATTTAAAGGGACAGACACAAAAACTGCTTTTGCTCACCCTCAAAAAGTGACGATTTTAACATGATATATAAAAATATCTGTGGGGTATTTAGAGCTAAAACTTCACACACACTCTGGAGACATCAGAGACTTATTTTACATCTTGTAAAAAGGGCATTATAGCACCCCTTTAATGTATGTGCATGACGTCATCGTTCTCAGAGATTCGCGTTTTTGTCGTTTACACGGAGACCATTTTCAAAAACTTTTGAAACAACGCATAAAAAGTGGTATAAGGTTTCAGTTGAAAACGGTGTCGTGTAAACAGTTTCCCTGATTGTTAATTGGTTTGCGCACCTGTTCTTTTTTATGTTGATTCCTGTATGTATTTAAAGCCCTCAGCTCTTTCAGTTCCTTGCTTCTTATTCCTTTCTCTTGATTTGCTGTATACAGTATGACCCAGACATGTTCTTGACAGGTTTCCTGAGATTCAGCCTGACAGAGAGACATAAGGGAGCTTGTAAGGACAGAGAGAGCGAGGGAATAACGCATGCCGGAGGAAGAAAGGGGCGTTCAGACTCAAAGAGAGTGATCCGTGTTTTCCTGCGGCTGAGTGTCTTTATCCACAATCTGTCCGAGAGCATCTGTCAGTGTTAGTGGGTCACTCCTTTTCTTCTTTTCTTCTAGCCGTGTTCACGTCTGCCCTTTCTCTCTTTCCCTACCTCATTTAACAAATGATCCGATAATAAAACCTGTGGAGCAGACTCATTAAGGAGAATTAGGACCGGGTGATTTGGAACAAAGGAGCGCAGAGAGGAGAGGCATAATAGAAATAGAGTAAAAGACGAGTGAGTGAATAATGCAGGAATAGAGAGAGCGCAACAGTCGAAGTAAAATCCCATTCGGTTTCCCCATAGAGAAATTGACTTTAAACAATAGTGTGTTTCTTCAACTTTCTTGGCACGTTTATGTTAAAAATAACATATTCAACTTTTTTCCTAATGTACTATACTTTTTACCATGCCTTTATCATTTACTATGATTTATTCTTTTCCTGTGATTTTATGTACAGATTTTCAAAAGACTTTTAAAAAATCCATTACAAAAATACTAAATTGAGTGTTTAAAAGTACACTGAAATACACATACAATGTATTTTACAGACATTTGACTGAAATTGAGCAAAATCTGAACGGAATATATATTTTTGTATATTTTGCGTAATTTCCTATCAGGCAGGGTAATGATGTGTAAATGCTAAAGACGCAAAAAATCTGTTCTGAAAATTTTCCTTTCCACCACAGAATTAATGTTGATTTGAGATATTTTTGATTAATTGTGTAATGCATGTTTTGTCAGTAAGTAAAGTCAAATAAATTTTTTAATTCTGTCCTCATTTACTCTCACTCAAGTTGTTTCTTTCCTCTGCTGAACACAAAGAAAGATATTTAGAAGAATATCGGTAACCAGACAGTGTATGTTCTCCATTGACTTCCATAGTATATATTTTTTCCTACTATGGACGTCAATGGGGTCCATCAAACTGTCTGGTTACCGACATTCAAAATATCTTCCTTTGTGTTCAGCAGAACAACTTGAGCAAGAGTAAATGAGGACATCATTTAAATTTTTAAGTGAACTGTTCCTTTAAGTGATGAGATATGCGTGTGAAGAAGAGAGGTCGGTGTGATTTCAGCTTGATTTTAAAGGGCTGGTTGATGTTGATTTCACTTTTCTAACTGTAGTTAGTGTGTAGTGTTGCTGTTTGATCATAAACAACATCTGCAAAGTTACAACGCTCAACTTCACATACACACTTTCATCAGAGACTTATTCTACATCTTGTGTAAAGGGCATTATAGCACCCCTTTAATGCATAAATTGAGGGGATGTTAGACGTAGAAAGAAAGAAAAATGAAAAACTGAAAGAGAAAAGGCCCTCGGACTGTTTAGCCGTGGGTTCAGGAAGTTTCTCCTTCCTTGTTTGGCAGTTTTGGGTTTCTCTGATTTATTTTCCAAGCGTTTTTCATCTGGAAAAATGTAAACAAATCGAACGCTTTGCTTACAAAAGCAGTGCGAGTGTGACAGGAGAGGAGCATGTGTTTCAGTTCGACCACCACGTGTTGCACCGCACAGCATTTTCATCCCTTGTCGCATATTGAGAAAATGTCCCGCATTTTCATCAGTCTGTTGGTTATTAATGATCACATTAAGAAAACGTGCATGCGTTCTTTTGCCTTTTTAAGAAAGCATTTGATTTATTCTTTTTGCGGCGTAGTTTTTCACATATATTTAACAGCGATTCGTCAGAAGTACAAATACAACAGTGTTTTTTAAATCCTATCCAAAGGTTGAAAGGAAACGAGTAAACACGGTCATGGGTTGTGACGGGCGGCTGTCAATCAAAATGTGGAGCGGTGATACGTTCCATGTGTTAAATAAAAAAATTAACAGACTTTATCAACTTGTTGCCTGCTGTGGTTGATTTAATTCACATCCTTTCTAAAAATATGAAACTTTTTGGTTTAATATATGTGACGCTGGATCACAAACCCAGTCTGGAGCCGCACGGGTATATCTGTGGCAATATCAAACTACACATTGTATGGGTCAAAATTATCCATTTTTCTTTTATGCCAAAAATCATTAGGATATTAAGATCATGTTCCATGAAGATATTTAGTAAATGTCCTACCGTAAATATATAAAACATGTATTTTTGTGAGTGAATGCAGCACAATCGTGAACATAAATGCACAACTTTAAAAGAGATTTTCTCAATGTTTAGATTTTTTTGCTCCCTCAGATTCCAGATTTTCAATAGTTGTATCTCGACCAAATATTGTCCAATCATAAACCACACATCAATTATTTATTTATACAAAACGCTTATTATCTCAATTTCAAAAAATGTACCCATGTGACTGGTTCTGTGGTCCAGGGTCACATATTCTTAAAAGCCTATATAAGACTGTCAATGATCTAATTTCATGTTGTTTTATATTTTATTTGTTCATTATTTATCTTATAGTTGGACTTGGTCAGAACTGTTTCTAAAATGGTTATAGTTATTAATAGCTGCCTTTGGGCTCAGTGATGTTGAATTTAAATGACGTGTAAAATAAAGACATGTTATTTTACATTGTGATGTGATGGTGTTTTCTGGAAGGGACTAAATAACAAAGTATTCGTTTGGAAGGTTCGCCGCTAGCTTAGCTTAGCATAATGGATGGAATCCTTTGTTGCCAGCTAGCATGTCCTGAGTAAAAGTGATCAATAAAAATAAAGAAAAACACCTAATTACTTCTTGTGGCCTGCGTATTCACAACGAGTACAAATAGCGATGCAGATTAAGACTAGGCGATTTCCTAGGCAGGGTCTGCCATGTTTTGGTTCGGTAAAAAATCATTCCGGTGCATCATTATTTGCAATATTTGCTATCAGTTTACTACCTATTATTATATCTCTACACAACAGAATTCAGCAAAATCAGAGAATAGTCTTAACATCTGTATTGCATTCAGCACTGTATGCAATATCTGTCTTTATATCTTAAAGGGGTGGTATAATGCCCTTTTCACAAGATGTGTGTGTGTGTGTGTGTGTGTGTGTGTGTGTGTGTGTGTGTGTGTGTGTGTGTGTGTGTGTGTGTGTGTGAAGTTTTAGCTAAAAAAAAACCAACAGATATTTTTATATAGCATGTTAATGTTGTCACTTTTTGAGGGTGAGCAAAAATGCACAGTTTTTGTGTCTGTCCCTTTAAATGCAAATGAGCTGCTGCTCCCGGCACAGGGGGCGGAGCTACAACAGCTTGTTCGATTACCTCACACACACATGCACTGAACATTTCAAAAACGTTTAGCCTTTTATGTTCAAACCGGAGTCAGACAATGATGGAGACTCAAGAAGAAGTGACAACATGTAGAAGAACAGGACATTTCTGAATGGTTAGTTGATGAATTTATGTATATTATGTGTAGTTATCTTCTAGTCATTGATTAGCATATTCTGTCATGATAATCTATAAATCATGTTCAGGGGGCGGGGTTTATGTAAATTCTAGGGTTGGTGATGTCACTAGCCCGGGAGGAATGTCGTGTAGTCTCTACCAGCCGTTTGTTGTAGTCCTTAAAAAACTATTTCTTTAAAAGCAAATATCTCCCTTTGCTCTGAACTTTGAGCGTTGTAACTTTGCAGATGTTGTTTATGATCAAACAGCAACATTACACACTAACTACAGTTAGAAAAGTCAAAATTATAATCAACTTTAAAATCCAAAAGGGAAAAGTACTGAAAATGTTTAAATAAACCAGTTAACATGTTCACAGCCTGAGTAACTTTTACTCCAGTTCAGATGTATTCACAACTCAATCCCTCCTGGGTCATTGACATGCAGAGTGGAATATTTCACTACGGTGACGGGCTTTGAGAGCAACCGAGAGACGTGGCTGGGATCCAACCCTTCTATCCTGTGCACTCAACTATATTTGTGAACAGTCAACATTGATAATCAATGTTACATGAGCAAAAGCAGGAGGGGAAACATTTCTCATCTTTTGCCTCCGGGTATTTTCTATTAAACTAACACAGAGCGTCCCTCAAATCCAGCCAAAAAAAAAAAAGTGTGCACATAATGGAGGGAAAATACTTCAATCATCCAATGAGAGATTCAGAAACACTCTTTTAGCAGCACAAATCTGGCACACTTCATGCAGACTTTCACACCGCAATATTGTGTATAAGGGCACCGTGATCATTAGTGAAAATTATGCTTTGCTAATTATTGCACAAAGCTTTGGAGTTTTATGAGATTTGAATGATTTAATAAAATAAGTTCTTGCAGAGCAATATTTAAATGTTTAAATGTTGATGATTCCATTAAGAACCTAAGAATCCATTCCAGAAAAGGTTCTTCATAATGGAAAATTATGTAATAAAATTACAGGTGAAACTGGAAAAATTAGTATATTGTAAAAAGTTCATTTATTTCAGAAATTCAACTTAAAAGGTGAAACTAATATATTATATAGACTCAATACATGCAAAGTGAGATATTTCAAGCCTTTATTTGTTATAATTTTGATGATTATGGCTTACAGATTATGAAAACCCCAAATTCAAAATTAGAATATTGTGAAAAGGTTTTCATAATCATCAAAATTATAACAAATAAAGGCTTGAAATATCTCACTTTGCATGTATTGAGTCTATATAATATATTAGTTTCAGTTGAATTACTGAAATAAATGAACTTTTGCACCATATTCAAATTTTTCTAGTTTCACCTGTATTGCTGTTTCTATAAATTTTTTATGCAATGGTGATTTTTTGTGTTATGCTGGATCAAAAAGTCAGGAAAAAAACACTGAATTTTTTTTTTTATATTTTAAGAACTGATCCCTGAAAAGTTATTTAACCCAAAACTGTTCTTCTATCCGGTAACCTTTACATTTAAGGTGGATATGTTTTTTTCTTGCAAAAAGACATGAGAACAAGGACAATTCTGTAATTTATTTACTTACACACATACAAACATGTTTAAAGAGTAGGCATATTTCCATTTAAACTATTTGCCTGTGTTTTGTGATTTGCATTTCATCCATTGCACAAAAGTAATTAAATATGCAGCCGTAAGAAGCGATTGCAAGGCCAAACACACACCTGTGGCGTGCAGAGAAAGGTCATTCTGGCAATGATGCATTGAAAGTGTTATGTCAATATGACAAAACAGCAAATGAAATGCATTCTTTGCTTTCAAACGTATTGCTGCGTTACACACAAACGGTTTGCCGTTTCAAAAAGATTTGAATTACTTCTGACACGCATCAATTTGAAATCTATAGAGTTGAAAAGCATAAAAGAGATAAAGTCATTTGATTTAAAAGTTGCAAGCAAAAAATGTCTCGGAGCTTAAAGGAAAACTCCACTTTTTTTGGAAATAGGCTCATTTTCCAGCTATAACCAGTTTTACCGTTTTCTAATCCATTCAGCCGATCTCCGGGTCTGGCGGTAGCACTTTTAGCATAGCTTAGCATAGATCATTAAATCTGATTAGACCGTTAACATCTCTCTCAAAAAAATGACCAAAGAGTTTCAATATTTTTCCTATTTAAAACTTCTGTAGTTACATCGTGTACTAAGACCGACAGAAAATGAAAAGTTAAGATTTTCTGGGCCAATATGACTAGGAACTATCCTCTCATTCCTGCGTAATAATCAAGAACTGCAGCCGTACAGCAGCGCAATGATATTACACAGCGCCTGAAAATAGTCCCCAGCTCGATAACTTCCAACATGTCCAACGGCACTAAGTGTGTAATATCATTGCGCTGCTGTACGGCCGCAGTTCTTGATTATTACGCAGGAATGAGAGGATAGTTCCTAGTCATATTGGCCTAGAAAATCAAAACTTTTCATTTTCTGTCGGTCGTACACGATGGCCCTCATTTATGAAAAGTGCGTACACCAAATTTCCAGCTTACACCCAAAACCACGGTGACTTTGCGATTTATCAATATGGACGTTGGCGTACGGCACGCTCAAATCCTACGCCAGCTCAGGAGGTGGTATACATGTACACACGTTTTGAGTTAGTGCTGAAATGCGCAGAAAAACAATTCCTAACACCACAAAACGCACTGACAAACTAAAGATATGATATATTATGACCCACTGTAAAAAAACAACAACATAGAAATTATTAACTTCAGTGTTTATTTGTGCGAGTTAAGCCCGGCAGGTGCGCACGGACTGGGTTCAGTAATGAAAGGCTTTCAATGACCAAAAAATAATTCAGACTGACAAAATAATTAAAATGACATTCTTCTTCTTTTAAATTATAATAATAATACAAATAATAATAATAACAAAGGAGGCGGAGACGTGAATATAAAGGGGCGTGTTAATCTAATGACGATCGTTTTCAGCCGCGGCATTTATCAAGAGGCAGGTATTGCGTACACCTGAATTTCAAAGGTACGCACAGCTTCATAAATCAAGGCGGTGAGAGGAGTGTAAGCATAATCTTACGCCAACATATGCGCCCGTTTCAACGCAAGATTGATAAATGAGGGCCACTGTAACTACAGAAGAGTCAAGTTTTAAATAGGAAAAATATCGAAACTCTTTGGTCATTTTTTTGAGAGAGATGCTAACAGTCTAATCAGATTCAATGATCTATGCTAAGCTACGCTAAAAGTGCTAGCGCCAGACCCGGAGATCGGCTAAATGGATTAGAAAACTGTAAAACTGATAGGGGAGCTGGAGAATGAGCCTATTTCCAAAAAAAGTGGAGTGTTCTTTTAATACGCATGAACAAAAACAATAGGTGACTGAATATGCACTAGCACTACTGATGTTTACGGCATCAGTCAAACATATTCATAGTCTTGCTGTCTCTATTTGGATACGCTAGTGTTAACCAGAACTCAAAAACTATCAGTTACATGCCAGACAGCCAACGGTCGCTTTCACCAACACTCGTCCACTGTTCTCAGTCCTTCAACTCAGTTCACCTGTGCAGCAAGGAAAGGAGTGTGTATGCACACTTTTACTTTACAAGTTTAATAATGTCCGGTTTCAAGCAGACTCAATTAGCCAATTTGATCATAATCATATTACTGCACAAAACAGCTGACTTTACAAATTCTCCTGAAGGCCTTTAACCCCTTAAACGGCGCCCCCTTTTTTTAATAGACATGAAAATGCACATTCCGAACTTAAACGGTTGTAATTCAAGAATGCTTTGGAATATTGATGTAAGATTGGTCTTGTTTTAAAGAAGACATTTGGCAGATTTTGTAGAAGTGAAATAAATTAAGAAAGTTCAACAGAAAATAAGTTATAGAAGTTTTTGAGTTTATGAAAATGTACAATGTTAAAAATTTAATTATTCATATTTTATATTAAATATATATTTTCAAAATCTGGTGGACTCTAAATTTTTTTTTTTTAAATAATCAAGTTTAAAAGTTCAAATTTTATGTTGATATCTCAAAAAATAAGCGTTCAGTGAGATTTAGTTTGGGCGCAGTACCACACTTCTCCACTAGTGGACATTACTGCCCATATAAGGGCGTCCCCATTTCCATATTTGGTTTGAGTGATCTGAACCATTATTTTTACAATTTTCATTCAATTTATGAAGTAGACATCCTATTCAGAAGTAGTATTTGAAGTTTGGCAGATTTTGAAATGAATTCAACCTCTAAGAAACATAAAAAGATCACGTATGTGCATTATAGCTCGCTGCCACATCACAAATGCTGAATCTATTATTATTTTCTAAATATTTAAAACATTTTCAGACCTTTTTTTCTAAAAGAATTGAATGGATGCTATCTTTTGAACTCTTCTGCCATTCTTTCATGATTTTTCATGTTCATCACTATTTCAAAATAAAGGTCTGAACACCATTAGGAGTATGAACACATTCTTGTTGCAAATTGATAAATTACGGCTCCTCTGTCATTTATTTTGAAAGATTGTAAGCTTTCTAATGATATATATAGTTTGTCAAGATTAGTTTAGGTTTAGTATAGGATATTACTGTTTTAAATATGTAATGGCTGATGCCAATATAAAGGGTTAAAGTCCAGAAGTCATAATTACGATGTGATTTTGGTTGAAATAAAATGTGTTACTGGTCAAGAATTTGTTTGCTGGTTCTTTGGTATCTGGCTTCAGTCATTTTTTCAGTGACACACTTAAAAATGTCTCCATTTCAATGTTTCGGACTATCAATATACTTTATTATAATCATGTCGCACAATGTTGTGAACCTCAGTTTTTTTCAGCATCAGTGTTTATTGTGATATGCCACGTTTTACTACGATTATGAGCTTAATCACATGCATTTGATCAAGTATTTTGTCTACATAAGGTAAAGTTTAATCGCAATATTGCCTAAATCTCATAATCTCATTATAAGGGCGCATGTAAAAGTACTCATGTGACTTGAATCTGAACAAAAAAAATGTTTTCTCCCTTTACAGCTGAAGGACGTTTTCTCTAGGACCACCAAACAGACACGCAAAAATAATAATCACTTTCAAACATCCTTTCTGAACACTTCAAATGCCTGCAATTTGACAAATCCTCTAACAAACAAAGCAATGTGAAGTTCTTGTCTCTGCAAAATCGGCTGGGATAACAGAAACATATTCATATACACTACATGCAAGTCTCAAATAGTCCTTAACAAGATCTGAGCTGCGGTCTGGACAGTCAATGTAATGTTTAGAAAAGCCTAAAAAGCCAAACTCGTTCTAAACAAGCATGCGATGAAACAGAGCGGAGAGCATCCAAGTTCATGCGGTCCAGATATACATAGAGGTAACATGATCTGAGTCTATGCATTACCAGCCGTCCTCCTGTACAGGGTGTGTGTGGACACATAGGGAGAGATAGAAAAGAAAGAGATGGAAAAATGTAAAACTGTGACGCTCCGGAAACTGTGTTGTATACATTAACTAG
Organism: Phoxinus phoxinus; assembly: GCF_949152265.1. Classification (NCBI taxonomy): domain Eukaryota; kingdom Metazoa; phylum Chordata; class Actinopteri; order Cypriniformes; family Leuciscidae; genus Phoxinus; species Phoxinus phoxinus. Next base: position 33,757,741 of record NC_136887.1, on the reverse strand, counting down.
AGCGGCCAATGACGCTCAGTTTCCCTTCCCTTAAAATAAACGGATCATGACATGAGAAATCATATTTGCCTTGATCTTTTAAGTTTTAACATATAATGGTCTTTGTACCATTAAAACATCCTGCAAGTTTCATAGCTTAAAACATCCTCCTTTATTATGAACAAAGTATTTATTTATTCAAGCTAAAAGACAGCAGGTTTTGATTACGGGATCTGTGACATCACACAGGCAAATTACATTTGCATATGCCCGCCTCCAGAGCAAGACATCGACCAATAGTTATACATCATCGCATCATAGGCCCCGCCCACTGGCATTCAGTCACTTGAAACAACAGGACAAATGGAAGAGTGAACGAATTTTGCTTTGACACGTCCAGTTTAAAGCTACAAAATGTAATTTGTTTCACCGCTGTGTCGCTAACCTAACAATAACAAATGCATAGGTTGATGACGCAAAATAAGCGGAATTATGGAACTTGTCGCCATGCCGATGGATCTAATAATCTTATACATTGATGTTTTTATCATGACTGTGGTGTGAAGCGGAGCGCTAGTGCTAATGAGACAGATATCAGCGCCACACGCGAGTCCCGCGGATATAAAGGAATAAGGACATTTAATTCTCCCCGCGAGTGCTGTATTAATACTCACACGGGACAGTTTATTAGACATATTCTAACATTTCATCATGTTGAGCTATATAACATTGAATAGTTTTATGTACATTTGCTCACCTGTCTAATAAAGCACACGTAAGAGCGGCGTCTCTGTGTCGAGTCGAAGTTAGCCGCGGACGCTAGCTCTCGGACGCTAGCTCTCGGCGTCTCGAAAACGCCACGCTGATATTGATCCTCGTTTTAATTCTCCTTTTGTCCCAAAGTCTGCTTGCCATGATCCATAATGTTTGAAACGAAACAACAACAGCGTGAGCGCCGCTAAACATAGCGCTGTTGTCCACGTCTGTCACCATGGTTACTATGGCTATACGAGCGGAAACCAGGCATAACGCGGATATTACATGATTGACAGGTGACAGTGAACAGGGACAGCCCATTATTTAAAATTGGAATTTCTCTAAAATTAAAAATCTTTGGGAACTTTTGGGATATTGTAAGTACACAACTGCAGGAGATATATCACACTGTGCGAGTGATTTTTGGATATTTTATTACAAAATACTTACATATTGTATCTTTAAACAGCTAGTTTGTGTCTCTTACAGACTTCAGATGCATCCCAGCGTCAGAAACAAGCGGATGGTTTATTTTAATAATGTTATGGTTCGCGTCGGATGATTATATGTTTGTTCGGGGCATTTTATTTTGTCAGCGAGGTGCAGTGAAATGAAGAGTTCACAAAGAAACTTTATATGTATTACCATTCAAAAGTATGTCAGTAAGATTTTAAGTATTAAAGGGGTCATGACATGGGTTTTTTTATTTTATTATTATGTTCCCTTAGGTGCAATTATAGTATTACTATAGTTTTTTTTACAAAAAACTTTTAAAATGTAGTGATTTATGACCTTTTCCCACCCTGTTTCTCATCCTCTGATTCAAACAGTCTGTTTTGGGGGTGTTTCCCCTTTAAGAGTTCAGTGTTAACGCCCACTGTTATGATTGGCTAACGTCAGTGCCTATGCATCAATTATTAACGCCCCCAGCCAGAACCTGTGCGGATTCGGCGCAACTGTTTATTAGCGGGTGATGCATGCGAAGCGATGGCTCTTGCAATGATAAAACCTTATTATGTTTGAGCCGGAATCAGAGGAAAATGAACCATCACCACAACAACGAAGACTGGATCAGCCCGTGTCCACATGGAAGGTGAAACTATTTTGAATTAATAAAAAAATTGTAACCCGAGACACTTGAAAACGGATTATTGTTGCATAATTATCCTATAGCTTAATTTGCTAACAGTTTAACATTATTTAACTAATTTCAATGACATGATAGGGTGTACCACGGACAAAAATGCATGCACAGGCCATCTTTGAAGATGCAGCATTGATAAAGGCAACATTTTTAATTTTCTATCACATGTAGACCTACTAGACAGGCGACATATTTTCAAGATTCTCTTATACAAATGTGTTTATATTAGCCAGTGATAAAAAGTAAGTTTGCGACGTCGTTGTTGAGCCCAGAATAGTCGGCACGGACTTATCTTTGAGCAACAGTTTTCTGGCAAAGCCAGCATCATAGTGGGATTTGGTCTCAAAACAGTCATCCTTCAAATGTATAGAACAAACGCTTAAACTAACACTGCCGTGACTGAGACGTCCGCAAAAAATAAAGTGCATCCATTTTTCCCTGACGTCTGGATCTTTCGCAGCGTATTCAAAGATGTTGTTTGTCCACAGCCAGGAACAGCACATCTGCGGCATCGTAACTTCCCTGTACACAGACCCACTCGCTGTCCGTCGACTGAACACTTGTGAGGCACGCAGCGCGCGGGCGCGACAATGATACGAAATGAGCGTAGTTGCCTTGCGCTTAAAGCGTAGTTGTCTTGTGCCGGAGGCGGTCATATGCAAACGCTGGTACGTCACTTCGTACCGTGACGTCACTTCTTACCATGGATCCAGAACGAGCTGTATTTAGAGCTTGATTAAATAAATGATTCGTTTATAATGGGGAGGACGTCTTAAGCTATGAAACTTGCAGGACGTTTTAATGGTACAAAGACCTCTTATATACCAAAAGATCAAGGCAAATTTGGTTTC
>NC_136887.1:33695011-33752511 GCF_949152265.1 Phoxinus phoxinus | reverse complement strand
TTTATTTTAATTTTAATAAACTTTCTAGAAATGGCTATGACTCTTATTTTGGCCCCCTTATCGTTTTTTGTATGTAACATGGTAAAATGAAGGCATATGTTCAATATACACTATTATTGGATATGAACTAAATACAATATCCATATAAATCTATATGAATTTTTTCCAGCATCATCCTTCAGAAATCATTCTAAAATTATGATTTGCACACACACACACAATCACACACACACACACAAAATAAAAAAATCATTTCTGATTATTATCAGTGTTTTCCTGCTTCGTATTTTTGTGAAAACCATGAATTGCAAAAGTTTGGTTTATATGAGTTGTTTTTGTTTTAGGTTTCAAAAAGGCAAGGATGTATTAAATTGATCAGTAAAAGTGACAGTAAAGACATTTATAATATTACGAACGATTTTGATTTTAAATAAATGTTGTGCATTGGACTTTCTATTCATCAATAAATCCTGAATAATGTATCAGTTTAAAGAAAATATTTTTAAAAAGCAAAAACTGTTGTGACACAAAAAATCATGTGACACTGAAGACTGGAGTAATGATGCTGAAAATTCAGCTTTGATCAATATTACAATACTTACAATATATTCACATAGAAGACAGTTGTAATAATATTTCACTTTTTACAGTATTTTTGATCAAATAAATGCAGCCTTGGTGAGCAGAAGAGACTATTAAAAATCTCCATTATTCCAAAGTTTTGACCATATTGAAAGAGTTTTAAATCCAGAATAATGTTTCAGCTGATATGGAAGCAGGTGCCAGTGATATGTGTGTGTGTGTGTGTGAGAGAGAGAGAGAGAGAGAGTCATGTGTGTGTGTGTGTGTGTGTGTGTGTGTGTTTGTGTGTGTGTGAGAGAGAGAGTCATGTGTGTGTGTGTGTGAGAGAGAGAGAGAGAGTCATGTGTGTGTGTGTGTGTGTGTGTGTGTGTGTTTGTGTGTGTGTGTGTTTGTGTGTGAGAGAGAGTCGTGTGTGTGTGTGTGTGTGTGAGAGAGAGAGAGAGAGAGTGATATGTGTGTGTGTGTGTGTGTGTGTGTGTGTGTGTGTATGTGTGTGTGTGTGAGAGAGAGAGAGAGAAAGAGTCATGTGTGTGTGTGTGTGTGTGTGTGAGAGAGAGAGAGAGTGATATGTGTGTGTGTGTGTGTGTGTGTGTGTGAGAGAGAGAGGGTGATATGTGTGTGTGTGTGTGTGTGAGAGAGAGAGAGAGAGAGAGAGAGAGAGAGAGAGAGTCATGTGTGTGTGTGTGTGTGTGTGTGTGTGTGTGTGTGTGTGTGTGTGTGTGTGTGAGTGGGCGTGTCCCTCAGCTTCAGGCGACTGCCACCGGACTCTCTGAGGCTCGAAACACACCAGGTTTGATCCCTTAATCCTCTCAGGATCAAGTGTGCCTGGAATCTCCGTTGACCCCACACTTGCAACACTTAGTGAAACAAACAGAAGACTCAACTCACCCACTTTAAACTGAGACGCCTGGTCCGAGATTTCCTGATGGTCTTGCACCAGCATCATGTGCAGAATACCGAATGAGTTCTGTATGCCGAAAATCGACCCGTTGCACCATGTAGCAGCAAACACCACGACCCAGCCGAACCCTCCCTCCGGGGGAACGAACCCCGGGCCCGGGTGTGTGCCGGGCGGCGTCGCTGGACGCTTGTCGGTGCCGGTCTGTATCAGCTGGACCGTGCTGTCCTCCGGGGAGAGCTTACGCTCCGGCTCCTCGTCCTCCTGCGGGTCTGTGAGCTCCATCACAGGGGGAGCGAGATGTTCAGTGTGTCCAGCCTGAGGTTCCTCGGAACCGGGTGTCCCGCTGGCTGCTCCCGCAGGGGTTTCATTGCTATCTGGGTGCATCCTATACGGAAATGTTTCCTGAATAACTCTTTTATCATAAGCTTCAGAACGGATGAATAAAAAAAGAACAAAAATAAATCCACTCAAGAGTTAGCCAGAGATCTGAAACTAAGTGAAGCCCAGTCAATCTCGTGTCACTTTGCATGGATGATCACACATAATCCGATCGATAATGCCCAAATCCTGTTACGAGAGATAAAAAAGCAGCACTGCTTCCACCAAACCTCTGAGGAACAAACTGAGAGCGCGCGCTTTAAACTGGGTCTAAAGCTCCGTGCTCTCGGTTCACATCCCTTTTATCGTGCACCGACTCCTCCTCTAGCATTTGTTGAATATTTACACCGGATCCCGGCGGGCTGCTCTGCACTCTTTTACACTGTTACAGTGTGCCAAACAATTCAACGCTCTAAAAGCAACGAAGCTCATTCAGCGAGAGCCATAATGTGCATAACCTATTCATTCAGCGTTCTAAACATAACGTCATTCTGCAAATGTTACAATTTAACAGTTGAACGTTCTAAACAACGCTCCGTCTGCGAGTGTCACAATGTATCAAGTAAACGTTCTAAAAACAACAATGCGCGTTCAGCGAATGTTCCAAAGAAACAATTGCGCGTTCCAAAGAACAATGTGTAGCAGTTCCATTGAGCAGATCCCGTTGGAGGAACGGATTTAAAATTCCACCGGCGCAGGATTACGGAAAGAACCGGATCCCGGAGACCACCCCTCCTCCGTGACTTCAGCCCGTCCCGCAATTGGCCTGAAACAAGGAAGCGCGCGGGGAACTGTATAGATGATGACGCGTGAACAGCAGATGGACAGTTTTATATGTTCCTCCTGGCACATGTACACCCGTGTCGTTCACGGTAACGGATGAAACCGAACGATCCGGTGAGCACGGCGTCTGATGACACGGCCGGTGCAGCGGCAAGTGCACGATCCATCAACGCGAGTCATAAATCAGACAGCTCCAGATCATATATAGGTCAAGGGCATCGCGTTGAACGCGCTCCAGCACCGCGGATGAGAGTTTTGTCGCTGTGGAATCGGTTCATATAAAGGCGTGTTTGGGAAGCCATGGCGGGTTATTATGGTATGGAGGGGGAGGATCCGTGACGCGCTTCCCTGTACAGTAATGCTTATGTGACCAGAGGGACACATGCACACTATACATATGCGCACTTACAACACACAAGCTTCACAGTGCATTGTTTAGGCTTTTTTATCTGAAAAAATATTTTTTTTATTACTATCTGTGCTTTTGCAGAAATGAAACCCACACATTTTGCATTGCACTATATGAATACATGACTTTTGGAAGTACATCAGATGTGCATTTATAGGCTATATGATCATTTCTTCGCTTGTATTTTCACATAGGCTACGGAGATGTGGCTCCAGCTGTTTGTTTTAGTTGATTTGCGTGTATACCTCATATTAAATCACTGTGGGTGTATGTGTGTGTGTGTGTGTGTCAGCTCCCACCGCTGTTGACCACTAGAGAGCAGCACAGATTAATATATGAGCCCTGATGACACACATGAACAGGTCACGACCTTTCTAAACAAACCTGAGTGAAGAGGAAGCGATGATTTGAGATCTTTTCCTGACTGGAAAGATGACAGAATACAATCGCTGTTCTTAAAGGCTTTGTCCAGTAGAGGGCGCGATCCACCAAGAAACTTTTAATTTGTCGAGCCAACATACTCTTCAAACTTTTTTTTATTTAATCAAAGTCAAGATCAGGGTCTTAAACTATAATTTATTAGCTGAGATTCTTTCATTATGATATAGTAACACTACACTCTTAGAAGAAAAGGTTCTATATAGAACCTTAAAAGGTTCTATAGGCGCTTCGTATTTGGAACCCCTAAAAGGTTCTACACTCTTAGAAAAAAAGGGTTCATTGGGGTTCTATATAGAACCATAGGGTTCTTTACTCAACTCCAAAGAACCTTTTGTGCTAAAAAGGTTCTATAATGACAAGAAAGAACCCTTTTGGTTCTTAAAAACCCTTAAAAAGGGTTCCATATATAGAACTTTTTAGGGGTTCCAAATACAAAGCGCCTATAGAACCTTTTAAGGTTCTATATAGAACCTTTTCTTCTAAGAGTCTAGTAATCTCTTGCTATTACTGGAGATTTTAGGAAACTAAATTCATAATTATGCAGAGGTGGAGAGTAACAAAGTACATTTACTTGAGTACTGTATTTAAGTACACTTTTTGAGTATCTCTACTTTACTTGAGTATTATTTTTTCTGGAAACTTTTACTTTAACTTCACTACTACATTTGAAAGACAAATATCGTACTTTTTACTCCACTACATTTCTGTCAAGGGCCTTGAGTAGAGAGTAGTAACGTCAGGGATGATTTGGGTTGGAAATGAAAGTCGGGTTGACGTCAGAACTCGACTGATGTTGGTTTCTGACGTCAACCGATTTTCAACCACAATACAACGTCTGTCCAACGTTGGAGATTAACGTCAATCTGACATTGGATTCTGACATCAACATGATTTTAATTTTCAACGTTGGGTTTGGTCTTCTATATGCGAATTTTGTCATTGTTTTGGAACACACTAGCTAATAGATAACAAGGCTAACATATTCATACTAAAAGCCAAAAAACTGGGAACAGCCATTTGTGTGTCCGAAACCAGTGTGGACGTTATTGAGTGACTTAGTCAATCCCACGACTGGAACTGTGTTATAGAAATACATGTGATATTGATATGAGGGTAGACAGGCAGAGATTCAGAGGCATAAGGTACTGTAAATTGGCTATTACATGCAACAATAAAAAACAATGCATTGACATTTACTTTTATACTTAAGTACTTTTAAAAATGAGTACTTCTGTACTTTTACTTAAGTAAAAATCGGTCTTTACAACTTTTACTTGTAACGGAGTAATATTTGACCAGTAGTATCTGTACTTTTACTCAAGTAAGGGAGTTGTGTACTTTGTCCACCTCGTTATGTCATGGACACTTTGAGGACATTTTCCATTTGATATAATAAGCTTCATCCAATTTCTGGAACTTAACCCAGATCTTCTCATTTTGACCACGGCAGGATTCTGTGGAAGTCTGGAATTGAAATAATACTTTAAAACCTCGGAATGGGGAAGAGAAACTGACAATTGCTTAGATGTTTTCCATTCTTCCTTTTTCATTTCTGTTTTTAGTAACATGAATGAAATATGTGAATATGCACAGACTTCCATTAAATATTTTTACTCAAGTACTCACAAATCAAGCTGGATATAACAACACACACAAAAAAAACTTTTTCAATTAAAAAAAAGAAGAAGTTAAAAACATTTGTAAACCAAAGCCAAAGAGAAACCATGGAGCATCTAATAATCCATAATTAAATTCTGGCTCTGAAGTACTTTGAAAATGTAGTTTGAACACTGTGTAAGAAAATCTCAGCTACAAATATGCAAGAGAAGTATGATAACACAAAAATATGATGTACAGACACAAATATAGCATTTGACCGCAGTGACGCTCATTATCAGGGGATTATTGATACTCACACCCATGAGATCATTTACTCATTGAGCTGTGGGTGGATGTGTTAGTAATTGATGATGGAAACTCTGAGAGGATCTATCTATCTATCCATCCATCCATCCATCCATCCATCTATCTATCTATCTATCTATCTATCTATCTATCTATCTATCTATCTATCTATCTATCTATCTATCTATCTATCTATCTATCTATCTATCTATCTATCTATCTATCTATCTGTCTGTCTGTCTGTCTGTCTGTCTGTCTGTCTGTCTGTCTGTCTGTCTGTCTGTCTGTCTATCTATCTGTCTATCTATCTGGTTTACATTTTGCACCAAAACAATCAATTCAATCATTGGAGATTTGCTGTATAGTATACATATACGAGATACTGTATAAATGCAGGTAAAGATTGACATACACAGATTGATAATATAGTTATGCAGCAAAATAAAAGAAAAAAATCAGTTGAGATTTGTTATATAGTAACTTTATATAGAGAGCTGTGCGATAATACAGTTTATATGTATATATGTATCATTTGACTGAGCAATCAACATCCAGAACAGCCTAACAACGATCTATAGCCTCACAACCACATAGCAACACCTTAGCAACGGTGGGAGTGCGTTTTGCACAGGCAAACTCTAGTTTCTCAGACTCAATGAGTAAAAATGGATTTAAACTCTGGCTAGTAATATTATGACATGAGCTGTCTGAAATTTAAGACTTGTTTTCTTTTCCTGTGACGTCTCCGTCTCTGTGGAGTCGAAGTCGAGTGTGAGACTGGAGCAAAGGTGAGGAGGTCCGGAGGCTTATTCCCGATGGATTTACATTCTTTTAATAGTATGTAGCAGAGAGAGAGGGAAAGACTGATGATGGATGCGGGTCTTCAGGAAGAAGTGGGTGGAGGAATGAGACATTATGAACTGAGAGAGACTTCGCCTCGTCACATGAGCATCGGTCGGGTTTTATGTCAGTATTTTGACTGACCCGTAAGCGAGTGAGTTTAGCGTCATCAAAGATAGAATCAGTCTGGGAATAATCGGAGAACTTAACATACTGTATAGAAACCACAACAACCAGTAATGCGAATTATAAGCGTCATCAAAGATAGAATCAGTCTTAACATATAGAAACCACAACAACCAGTAATGTTTCCCGTAGGAGTCGGTCGGTGTGGGCTAGGGCATGTTGTCACATGGGGAAGAAGTCACAAGGGCTTTATGCCAGTAAATATGTACCAATATGTTATGACTGAAAAATCAAGTTGCCCAAATACTAATATATAGTAACGGTCAGATGTTTGGTCAAAAATTTGTATGGAAAAGAGTCTCTTTTGCTCACCAAGGCTGCATTTATTTATAAAAACAGTAACATTGTGATATATTATTACCATTTAAACTAACTATTTTATTCCTGTGATCAAAGCTGAATGTTGAGTATCATTACTCCAGTCTTCAGTGTCACATGATCCTTCAGAAATCAGTATAATATGATGATTTGTAGCTCGGTTATTATCAGTCATTATTATTATCATTGTATATTTCACAATATTAATGTTTTTACAGTATTTTTGATCAAATAAATTAGCCTAGGTGAGAATAAAAGCTGCCTTAAATTAATAATAATAATAATAATATTGTTCCAAACTTTTTGCCTGATAGTTTATATATGTTTGATTTATTGATTACAATTTATTTTAACAATGGTTTGGTGTTTTTGCATTGTTAACATTCACATTTTTGGCAGTTTCATGAATTGTTTTGTGCTTTATAATAATTATATTGCTTGCATATTTTTATGCTATGCTGTTAAATGGCTCATTCCCACTTGACTGGACATGTGACACAAGGTCAGTGTGAGTTCAATGAACTGCATCATTTCTTCCAGGGCAATAACGGTAAAAATAGCATGTTTGCCCTAGAAAGAAAAAAATATACAAAAAATTATTTGAAATAGGCCCACATTTATTTGATGTATACTACAAATACATTTACTTATTTATGCACTTAATATAAATACACCTGCAATTGTACCTTTAGATTGATATACTTAAAGTCTGCTAAATTTTGTACTTAAATGTACTTTAGATTTCCAGAAATATTGCTGATGTCCAACTAAAAATATACTGAACTATATTTGATTGTGTTAAAGTGGAACTATTGCAAGAATAATTTAGGAACACTTTAAATATCTCGCATTTAAAGACTAATATTATACAGTGATCATTGCTAATAGTTATATTAAAGGATTAGTTCACTTTTAAAATGAAAATTCTGTCATCATATACTCACCCTTAAGTTGTTTCTTAATATATATTAATGTACCCTTAAGTATATATTTTTCCTACTATGGAAGTCAATGGGAACCAAAAACTGTCTGGTTACTGACATTCTTCTAAATATCTTCCTTTGTGTTCAGCAGAGGAAAGAAATTCATACAGGTTTGAAACAACTTAAGGGTGAGTATATGATGACAGAATTTTCACTTTAAAAGTGAACTAATCCTTTAAAACACATTTTAGTCTTAATATTAAGAAATGTGCATTGTGCAATAAAGAAGTACTCCAAATAAAGTTTAATTATATTTCTATCAGTAAGTCTCAAGCAATATGTCCAGTAAATATGTTAATGGCTCTTGAATAAAGATATTTTCCAGCTAAAGTTAGTTTTGATGGATTCACTTCCGTCGCAACGATCATTAGTTATTAAATTAAGACGACAGCGTTCTCTCTACACAGACTTTAAACGCGAACCTGTGAGAAATGCTGATGGCGCTCACGTGCGCATTAAGAATTAATTCTATAGTTATGTGCGTTTGAATATATGTGCGCAGGTTTGTAATTCCCTACAAACCAAGCCTTAACAAACTACTTGTCTGGCCTTAAAAAATTTTAGACAGAATTTGATCACTTCGGGGTGATACACGAAACCAATTATCCCACAACGCTTTATCTGTAGAGTGGTAAAGGGATCCTCCATAGGGAGAGGCTAGTTGGCACTTCAGCACTGCGTTGACATTGAGTCCAGGCGAACGTCCTTCGTCAGATCTGGATACGGCCTGGATTCGGCAGGCTGCGGGAAAACCTCGGGATAAACAAAAGCTATGTTTCCATCCACGTTTTTATCCGAATTAAGTGATGTCGAATGAAAAATGCCTTATGGAAACAGTAAAATTCGATTGAATTTCATGAATATCGACTCAAATGAAATGCGTTCGGTCTCATCGGATTGTATCTTGATCGATATACGGCTTATGCGATAAACGCCGATGGAAACGTTATTTGCCGAATAAATAATGAATTGCATTTTGTCTAACAAAACTTTGTTCGCAAATGTTGGCTTGAATGTTGTGCGATTCAGTGCGAAAATGAACGGAAACACCTTAAAATGTCTCAAATCAATTCGATATACCAATTTGATCGCATGTGACGTCATTACGCACAGGTTTTTATTCGCTTTAAAGCCATCGGATGGAAACACACTTTCACCAGCTTTATTCGGGTGAGTTTTTTTCCCGAACTTCAGATAGATCGATTGACAAGTGGATGGAAACTTAGCTAAAGACACTAAAATTAGCGTAGATGCCATTCTTATGGAAGTAAATATACTTTTTTAACCACAAATGCCCATCTTGTACCATCTCTGAGATGCGGCCACGTATCATGTATCATGCGTGTATCACGTATCATGCACCATCACGTTGGAAAGGTCCCTAAAAAAATTTATAATAATAATTAAAATAAATTAAAACAAAGATGTCGGACGATTTCGAAGTTGGAAGAGAAAATGAGATTGAGTTTTCCGCCCTTCTACGTGTCGCATCTCAGAGATGGTACAAGACGGGCATTTGTGGTTAAAAAGTATATAATTAATTATTTTATTTTTTTAATAACCGATCGTTTCGCTGGATAAGACCCTTATTCCTCGCCTGGGATCGTGTCGAGACTTTGAAGCTGCACTGAGACGGACATTTGAACCTTTTTTGAACATTGGAATATTTAGTTGCCATTGAAGTCCATTATATGGAGAAAAATCCTGGAATGTTTTCCTCAAAAACCTTAATTTCAAAGACATGGATATCTTGGATGACATCGGGATGAGTACATTTTTTTTTTTGAAAGTGAACTAATCCTTTAAGGTTTGTCTCTATGTAGAAATAAATCCACCTGAGAAATGCCCTAGTCTCCCCTATACAGTGAGAAAAAGCAGTTCTACGCATTGTTCATGTCCAGACAGTGAATATGTATGTTTTGTCTTCCTGATCACACACTTAGACACACAGCGTTCACCTGACATGACCGTGCATGCCTGACACAGATTTTTTCACCATGATAGTGTGATTCATGTCGCGGTCTGCGAGATGTTTCTGAGTCAGGATGTGGGCGTAGAGGAGAACCGACAATCTCAATCTCATCTCTAGAACGACACCATCACAAGCCTGGGGAAAAGCCTGGCAAAACCGACAATACTTTTTACTGTTTACTTTTGAGATTTGTCATTTTTTTAAGGGAGAATCTTATTAGATTCATAAAAAAATGTTTTTTTTAAAATGTAAATGTAAAATATATTCTGTAATAATTGAATATGCATAAGCTAAAGACTCCCATACTGTATAAATATATATATTTTTAAATGATGTGATTATGAACAAACTAATATTAAAATAATATAATATAATATAATTCATTTAAAGGATAATAATATATACATTTACATTAGAAATCACATTACAATTCACATTAAAGTAATGAGAATGCAAGTTTTTACTATTATTTTTGGTAATTATTATTATAGTAAGGAGAATTTGGTGGGAATATGTGCCGAAAAATGTCAAACTAAAGAAAATCTTAGTTAACGTTCTACATTTACTATTACATTTTTAAATCAAAATTGGTTTATATTAGTTATTGCACTATGAACTGACATGAACAACTGTATTTTTATTAACTAACATTAAAAAAAGGTTAATAACTGCTGTAAAATTACATTGCTCATGGTTAGTTCATGTTAACTAATGCATGAAGTAACATTAACAAATGAGACCTTATTGTAAAGTGTTACCTAATCGCTTACTTCTTTTGATTTTGGGGTGAAATTTGACTTTAAATGTGTCCTTCTGTCGTGAGATTCACTTGAGTGTGTGTGTGTGTGTGTGTGTGTGTGTGTGTGTGTGTGTGTGTGTGTGTATTCGGCTCTTACTCTTAGTAAAGGTATCCGCTGAACAGTGAACAAGTCTCGTTGCTCTTATACACACATGACCATATAAGGACATGTTTCCTCTTCCCCTCCTCCTGGAAAACACAACAATGGGGGTCAATAGAAATTAATATCAGCCATCTTGTTTTCTCTCTCTCTCTGTGTCATGGATCATGCTCTGCTGGACACATACAATTATGTAGAGGAGAGGAATGTGTAACGGAGCAAATAATGAGCTGAGACTTTGTTCATTGCAGCTTTTGGAATAAAAAAGGGCTTTTTAAAGGAACAGTTCAACCAAAAATAAACTTCTTTTAGTCAGTATGTACTCTCATGCGTTTCAAAACCCATATTATGTTATTATAATATGTATAATAAACACTTTTTTTTGTTGCTAGGACACATTTCTCAATACTAAGATCAGTTTTTCAAAACTCTCCTACCAACACTTAACTTAAGTTCATTTCACATTCAAAATGCACTAAAACTACCGAAACACTTACACATAGATGTCTCAAATTAAGCCAATCTTCCACAGCACAAGCAAAAGTTTTCAGCAAACAAACACTCATAAAACAATGACCTAAAAAAAACACGAACAACATGTGGCATTTAGGGATGCATCAGTTTGGCCAATACCGATAACCGATTATTCTTTATATTTGAAAGCCGATAACTAATATATTGGCCGATAAATTTAACTCCACATTTTTATATAATTTTTGAGAGCCTGATTACAAAAATAAAAGTCTCAACATTAAAACACAATTATACTGTTTATGAAACTGCAAATGTGTTTTCCTTTTTGAAGTGATTTCAAGCCATTTAAAACCATCATGGCAAATTCAATTGACTCGGCTAAAGGAAATAATCCATTATTTATCAGCTTTATTAAAATATCGGCCACATTTTCTTATTGGGCCGATAACGATAACATTAAAAAATGAGCATATATCGGCCGATACCGATACGGTGGCCGATATATCGTGGTTTATGGTCTACTTTTTAGTCCTTTTCAGAGCTTGACAGTCACGGTCAACATTTACTGTTGTTGTGCATATGAAAACTGGATGAACAACTCCTTTATAGGGTTAGTTCACCCAAATATTAAAAAATCTGTCAGTAATGACTCTCCCTCATGTTGTTCAACCCCGCAAGACTTTCGTTCATCTTCAGGACACAAATGAAGATATTTGTGATTAAATCTGAGCGCTGTCTCACTCCTCCATAGGCTTCTGTTGTAATTGAAACTTGCCGGCCCAGAAAGTTAGTAAAGACATCGTTTAAAGAGTCCAAGTGACTACAGTAGCTAAGTTTCCATCCACTTGTCAATCGAATTATCTGAAGTTCAGTGAAAAAAACTCACCCGAATAAAGCTGGCATTTTAAGGTGTTTCCGTTCATTTTCGCACTGAATCGCACAACATTCAAGCCAACATTTGCGAACAAAGTTTTGCTAGACAAAATGCAATTCATTATTTATTCGGCAAATAACGTTTCCATCGGCGTTTATCGCATAAGCCGTATATCGATCAAGATACAATCCGATGAGACCGAACGCATTTCATTTGTCGATATTCATGAAATTCAATCGAATTTTACTGTTTCCATAAGGCATTTTTCATTCGATATCACTTAATTCGGATAAAAGCGTGTGGATGGAAACTCAACCTTAAGTTTATCAAGCGACGAGAATACTTTTTGTGTGCAAAAAAACAACAAAAATAAGGACTTTATTCAACTCTTGATGTTCTTCTGTGTGTGTCTCTGAATCAGAACGTAGGCTCACTATTGGCCGACGCTGGTCATGTATGTGATGCTGGCCAATAGCGAGCCTCCGTTCTGATGTACAACCCAGAAGCGCTGCGCTGTTACACTACGTGAACTCACTCAGAGACACACACAGAAGAACATCAAGAGTTGAATAAAGTCCTTATTTTTGTTGTTTTTTTGCACACAAAAAGTATTCTCGTCGCTTGATAAACTTAAGGTTGAGCCGCTGTAGTCACTCGGACTATTTTAACGATGTCTTTACTAACTTTCTGACCCGGCAAGTTTCGATCACAATAGAAGCCTATGGAGGAGTGAGACGACTCTCAGATTTAATCACAAATATCTTCATTTGTGTCCCGAAGATGAAGGAAAGTCTTACGGGGTTGAACAACATGAGGGAGAGTAATTACTGACAGAGTTTTCATTTTTTGGGTGAACTAACCCTTTAAAAGCTACATTTGCACATGCCTGCACACATACACACACAGGACGGGACAACCAGATGAGTTCCAGCACGTCTCCTGTTGCTTCTGCTGGAGAAATTAACATGCAGGGCAGCACAAAACTCAGTGGGACTCACAAACAAACTTGAAAAGAAGGGCGAGAGAGAGAGAGAGCGAGAGAGACGTGATGAGGGGGAGGATATGAAGAAGAGAGAGTCCTGGAGAGAAAATGAACGAAGCTAGATGGAAATGTCGCAAGAAGAAAGCGGGATGGTGGGAGGACGGCAGACGGGTGAGGGGGTGTACAGAGGGAGGGACTTCAGAAGAAAGAAAAAAGGGAAGGTGAAGGAGAAGAATGCGTTAGACCGAGAGAAAATACACCAGAAGGCTGCTGGAGAGAAGACGTGAGCAGAAACCATTCAGACACACAGGTACGCCAGTGCTTTTTACTGAGCTTTTACTGGTTACAGCCATGATGATCAGAAGTATCAAAAAAAAAAAAGTAAAAAAAAAAAAAAAAAAATTATGAATATTTTAATACATTAAGTTTATTTATTTTTATGTGTATATTTTATGTGATTTTTTAAATGTAGGCTATCAGGTTTTGGCGAAATGCTGGCTATGGAGTCCATTACAAATTTCCCTATCAGGGACAATAAAGTATATTTCATTCATTATAGTAATATGAACGTTAATAGTGTGTTTTTCACCATGGAAACCAGTTTCCATCCAAACACTGAATTGTGACTTCTGTAAATGATGGAATAAATATAGCATAATTCTAAATTAATATATCGTAATTTATTTATAAGAAGTTTTAGAATGTTATTTTGATTATTTTATGTCATTATTTCATTATTTCAGTAAAAATAACCAATGTTATTTTAGTATCATTGAAATACTACTATATATATATATTATTTTTAGTCATTTTTAGTGCTGTCAAATCGATGAATCGCATCTAACATAAAACTTTGTAAATATATGTGTATGTACAGTTATATATATATATATACACACACACCTTTACAAACTTGTATGTTATGTGTGATTAATCGATTTGACAGCACTAAAAATGTTATTACAAGTAACAAAAATGTTGTTTTTATGGTGTTAGTTTTAGTTAACTATAATGTATTTGTAATAACTATAATGATATCTAAATATTTATGCATATTTAGGTGATTGTCAGTGTGATGCTAAGATGAAATTAGTTTTTTAGCACGTTGTTATGCTAGGGTACATGTTGCTTAGTCATAAGAGTCATAATTTGGCTTGGGTCCCTCCCTTCAGCCTCAGCCTGTGGGTTTATTCGCTGCTCTGTCAGTCACCGGGTTAAAATTGTTAGTCAGGTCACTTAGTAAAGCAGCAGCAATAAGTTTTAAATTGTGCATTGTTTTCCGGCAGCTGGCATCAGCAGCGCTTCTCTTCCCCGTATGGCTTTAGCAGGTTCCCACAGTAACTGGCAGGCGGCTCGTTCTGTTGCGATGTGTGTGTGTGAGCAGCGCAGTGTGTGTCCTGTGTTAAAAATACACCCTGACTTTAATTCTGTCCAGAAGGATCATTCAGGCTGTTTGTTTACTGAGAGAGATTGTTGTAAAGTGGGTGGAAACAGTTCATGTGAACATCATTGCAATTGGGCAAGTATAGCTAACCAAATCTAAAACCATAAAATATCATAAAAACATTTTTGTTACTTGAAATTAAATAAATGTTAAATGAATTAAACATTTTATTTCAGCTAAGCAACATTTCTCGTTTTCTTTTAGTTTAGCTTGATGTACTACTAAAATAACTAAAGGTAAAACTGAAATAAAAATTAATAATACTAACTATATAGACATTCAAAAAACAAATAATAATAAAATAATTAGTAAAATTACTAATAAAAATACTGAAAAATAAACATAAATATAATATATAACACTGACACACACACACACAACTAGAGGTCGACCGATAGTGGATTTTACCGATACCGATATTTAGGTTTGACTGTACATGCCGATAACCAATTATTCAACCGATATTTTTTTTAATGGGTACTGGGATTTAAAAAAAACATAACACTCCAAGTAAAACAGTGCTAAACTGAAATGTGCTAAATGAAATAAATATATAAATATGAATATATTAAAATGAGAAGTTGTACAGAACGAACTCTAAAGAAAATAATTTAAACATTTAAATATTACAGGTCAAATAGGTTTAGCTATAACCTAGAAACACAGCCTATGTACATTTATAGGTAACACTTTGCAAGTCCCATTTGTTAACAAGGATGTATTTGCTAGCTTTCATTATCTATTTGCATTATGCAATATACGTTTTTACTGCATGTAATAATATTTGAGCAATACAATTGTACCTTGATCATTCATGTTAGTTCATAGTAGCATTAACTAAGGTAATTACAGATAAAATACCAATTTAAACTCAATTTAAAATGTAAGTAAATGTTGAAATTAACAAACTAACAATGAATGATTTCAACATTTATTAACCTTATAGTTAATGCTAAAATTGTAATCTAATTGTAATGTAAAGTGTTACCATTCATATGAATCATGTTTAAAGATGGCCATATTTAAATATCTGCAAAGCTGCAGAGCATTAAAATTACATAAATGTAGACCATATTACATGTAGGCTACAGTCTCTCACTTTATCTGCTTAGATTTTAGAACACGTGATATCTAAACAAAATAACAATATGTATTGTAGTGATAAAAAAGTACTGAAATCGATTGCGTTTCTGATATCAATGTTGAGAAAACAATCACGTCACTAGCTTTAAATATGCAACTTCGCCGGCTAATGAATGCATAAAAGTGACCAGCTGGATATAAACTAATGGAAATAGATGGTAACAATTGCGACATAAAACATTTGGGTCAGGTTTCCGTGTGTTTTTGTCACATTGCTTTAATCGCTTGAGGTAGCCGTTACTAATGTTATTCCTCTCAGACTCGACGGCAAACATACTTCTGTTCTTTCTCTGCGAATGCAGCATCTAGTCAACAAATGAATTACTTTATAATGATATGGCAATATGTACTTTAGTGTTCTGCATTCATACCGTTTCCCTGTCTGTGTTTTAAATGCGCATCTGAAGTGTCAGCGCTCTCCGCGCAGCTTGTAATCTCCGTGCTGCCTCACGTGTTAACGTAAACAACTCAGGCAGTAATAGTTTGTTATTTGTCCTCTAGAGGCCGCTCTCGCTCTGTATAATGCCAGCAGTCTCTTCTCAGCGCGCTCGTACTGTGTAAAGATTGCGCACGCTTCTCAGCCGCTCCAGCAACGGACGCAACCCGGAAAAACTATCGGTGTGGATTTTTGCCGATAACGATAGTTCTACCAATCAACTATCGGCACCGATATATCGGCAAAACCGATGAATCGGTCGACCTCTACACACAACCCATTTGAATTTGTATTTCCTTAAAAATACCGACATCCTTCAAAAAGAAAACTTTAAGAAAAGACAAATTATGTAAAGTAATAAGAAATGTTTTCAGAGAAAATATCTAGAATTTAGTTTTACAATTGTGTTATCCCATTGTCAAATATATAAACAAAAATGTTACCTATATATATGTAAACTTTTAGTTTTTCCCTATTCACTATCTCACTATTTTTTATTTATGCTTGTTTATATATTTGACAATGGGGTATATTGTTAAATATATAAACAAGCATAAATAAAATCATCACACTAGAGCATTGATATATATATGTGTGTGTGTGTGTGTGTGTGTGTGTGTGATGTGTGAGCATAAACTAACTTTGTTTATATAACAAGCATAAATAAAATCATCACACTAGAACATTGATATACATATACAATATATATATACATACATACATATATATATATACATGTGTGTGTGTGTGTATTTTTTGTGAGCATAAACTCACTTTAAAAAAAAAAAAATGCTTAAAACAAGTTTTTCGAAAAAACAACACCATACTTGTAGTCAAATTCAATTCAAACATTCTTTCTGAAAAGTGCTTTCATAAAAGAGGCGCAAGAACATGTACAGTACTAAGATATTTCATGTTCTTTAATTCGTTCATGTGTCCTGTTTAAGAATATGAACGAATGGAGCATCTCAAAATGAACATTACAGTAATTGTACCTTAATTTGTTGCAGGTTCGAGATGTTGCTGGGGTCAAAGGTCACGTTCGTCCTCCTCTGCGTGATGGAGTGTGTTCGCTCCACATCTGTCAGTCCGTCATTGCTCCAGCCTCCTCTCACACGCGTTCGCATTATCGAAGTCGAGGACGACTACGACGAAGACATCTCGAAGACGACGCACGCGCCCCAGTCGCCCGGGGTCACGACCTCTCGGGTGATACCCCGACCTTGTGATTACGACCCCTGTGTGGTTCAAACGACCCCATGCGAGAAGATTTCAGCGCTCACGGGCTGCCTGTGTCCTGGGCTGACGGGTCCGGAGGAAAGACCCGAGCCCCCGAAACTTCGTGAGATGAAGCTGGACGGCTCCGGGGAAGTGGTTGTGTATTGGTGCGCTCCTCGCTCCAACGTCACCTATTATGAAGTCACTATGAAAGGCAGGATAACGCCGCATATTTTCGGAGAATATCTAAGGAATGGAGTCATACCTGGGATGAAAGTTGGGGAGACGGTGTGTGTGGCGGCCGGGAATCAAGCAGGGCTCAGCGAGAAGTCCTGTACCCGATACGATCCCCCGCAGCCGGACCGAGTGTCTCTGAGCGCCGGGATCATCGCGGGATCTGTCGGGTTCCTGATGCTGATGTCAGTGCTCGCTGTCGTGTTATGGAAGCGAAGGACGTGTCGGAAGAGCGGGATGGGAGAAGCGGAAGGCCTCGGCAATCCTTCATACACCAATGATGGAGCGCTGTGATCAGCAGCAAACAAACATTTCAAAAGCGAAGAAACAAGCTGCAAAGACACTGAGTTTTACAAGTCAAAAGTTTGGAATAATTCAGATTTGAAAGACGTCTCTTCTGCTCACCAAGGCTGCATTTATTTGATCAAAAAAAAAAAAAAAAATCTGAAATATTATTACAATCTAAAATAACTGTTTTCTGTATTTTTATTTTTATTCCTGTGATCAAAACTGAATTTTCAGCATCATTACTCCAGTCTCTGTGTCACATGATCCGTCAGAAATCACTCTAATATTGGTGCTCAATTATTAATAATGGTTCTTGTTGTTATTATCAATGTTGGAAACATTTTCAGATTCTTTGATGAATAGAAAGTTCAAAAGAACAGCATTTATATGAAAGATTATCTTTTGTATCATTATAAATGTCTTTACTGTCACTTTTGATCAATTTAATGTCTTTTTTTTTACCCTTAAACTTTTAAATGGTAGTGTATCATGGTTTACACAAAAATATGAAGCAGCACAACAGTTTTCAATATTGATAATAATCATAAATGTTTCTTGAGCATCAAATCATCATATTAGAGTGATTTCTGAAGGATCTGAGGTCGGTAAGATTGTTTTGTTGAAAGAAAATCATATTTTTATCCATCAAGGATGCATTAAATTAATTAAAAGGGACAGTAAAGACATTTATAATGTTATAAAAGATTTAAATTTCAAATAAATGCTGTTCTTTTCCATCAAGGAATCCTGAAAATAAATGAATCGCGGTTTCCACAAAAATATTAAACCGCACAACTGTTTTGAATATTGATAACAATAATCATAAATGTTTCTTGAGCATCAAATCATCATATTATACTGATTTCTGAAGGATCATGTGACACTAAATACTGATGCTGAAAATTCAGGTTTGATCACAGGAATAAATTACACTTTACTATATAATCACATAGAAAACTGCTCTTTTAAATTGTAATAATATTTAGCAATATTACACTGTATTTTTTATCAAATAAATGCAGCCTTGGTGAGCAGAAGAGAGTTCTTTTAATAACAATAAAAATGCGTAATTTTTCCAAACGTTTGACCGGAAGTGTATAATGCTATTGTGCATCTGACTGAAAATAGTGCTCGCTGTTCACAACTAAACTGCTGTGATTGGTTCTGAATGATTGTTATTGTGAGATTGTGATTGGTTTGAATAATGTAAAATCAACATGGAATCTAAACCGTCCCTTTACTTCCATAATTCACATTTATGGCCTTATTGTGATTGATTCATAAGTGCATTTATTCAAAAAGGAATTTGCATAGGTATAAATCTCTCATAAAAAAAAATAATTACTTCACTTTCCCCTTTCAAATTAAATGCATTCACATTCCACTCATTAAACACTCACTTTTATAACATAATTAAAAAATGTGTTCCTGGTGGACAAAATCAATTAGATTTTTTATTTTTCCTCATCATTAAATATAAATTTTCACTCAAAATACATAAAATTATGGAAGTAATCTGTTTTGATGACCATTTCACGACGACTTTAACACTACTAATGGTTCTTAGGAAGCCTGGCGCTTCATTAAGCTAGACCGGGTTTTAATAAAGTATCTGTTGTACAGCTATTTTAAAATTATTGATGTTTTTAACTATTGACAGTGTTTCAATAAAGCTATTTTAATTGCATATGAGCTTGTTGTTTATTCATTCATACATGCATGCATGCATATGCCTATCTAGAAAATTGGTGTTACCCAAATTGAAGAAGTGGCTGTGTCATACTGTCTCTAGATATATATATATATATATATATATATATATATATATATATAAATATGTGTGTGTGTAAAGTGTGGTAACATGGAAGGAAATTGCTGTAGTCCGATGCAATGGCTTCATTGAGCAATGTTGAATCAAGTACATGTAACATATTCAGAGCCGGTTATTTTCCATCCAGCTTTGTCAATCACTCCTTCCCTTTGCAACCTACTAATCTCAGTTTATTGCTGTTATATAAAGAGAGTGCCAGGCAGATATTTGCCTCCAGCACAGACAGAGAGTGTGGTGTTCTTGGCAAAAGGTAGTGGTATTTATTACTCGGAAGTCATGTGATAAATACTACATTAGGAAATACCTTACCTATGAACCCAAATAAGCAAAAATGTTTCAGATTCAGAGTGAAGTGCAAATTTTTCACCATGCCTTCTATCAGGATGTCTATTTAATGGAAAGAAACACCTGGTAAAATATGGTAGTCTGATGTAAAGATCAATAGTGTAATGAACCCCACATGTTTCAGCTTAAGCATGACAAATATGACTTGAATTAGACACATAAGGGAATGAATTGTATGGTGTAGGTATTCATATTTTGTCACAAAACAAAACCCTAATTAAATTGTGTTAATTTTGACACAAAAACTCTGAAGCTGAGCTGAATAATGACATTGTCTTCGGTAGAGCTGATTTACAGCTATTAGTTTCATAATCGATGAACTTGCAACTAACCTGAATCAACGTTAAATCGTCAACATGTCAAATAATTTTAGTTACCACACCTCAAGACATTCAGATGTTGTATTTCAAGACATTTGTCAAATTTCTGTCCTTAAAACGCTTTTGTGAATAGGAATAATTTCATTCCACGCTTACTAATTTCAAAATGTAATTTTAGAGCTAGTAACAGAGGCTTGTGTGAATTACCTGAGTCTGTGCGTTTTGGGTTTTGGTTATTTTGCTGTTGTCGGCTGTAGGGTCCTTTGAAGTAAAGTAGTAGGCTACCTGAAATCATTTGGCGGAGTGATATGGGCATGTGATGCTGTCAAGACCTGCCTGGAACTACTTTAGCCCTTAGAACGTTCCTCATCCAATCAGACGCAAGCATTCTTCAGCCCCGTGGCATAAACATAGAGGATATAGGGGCATAAAGCGCTATACATAAATAAATGTGAAAAAAAATGTTAGTTAAGAGTTCACGCCACTGAAAGATCATCTACACATCTGTCCAGAGAGTAAAGATGGGTAAATTCCCTCAAGATTAAACAAGCCTGTACTCGTTCTATAAATGTAGTAAAATGCATCTTTCTCTTTTTATTTCTCTCTCCGCCCCCCGCCCCTTCATTAATTAATTAACTGATTCATTCATTTAATTTAACATTATTTTATTTTACGGATTTTTTAAATTTAATTTAATTTAATTTAATTTTATTTTATTTTATTTTATTTATTTTGAAGAAGAAGGAAAATCAGCTTTATTTTAAGACTTTTATTTTGAAGGGCAGTCAGTGATGCCGCTGTTGATCTCTGGATTCTGCGGCCCGTGATCATCATCATCACCGTTAGTCTGACAGACCCTCGCTCAGCTGTGGGCAGGTCGATGGAGACCCACAACTGGTGACAGCGGCGTTTATTTTTTATTTAATCGGGGATCCTTAACCGCTCGGATAGAGATGTCCACACAGGGACACACAAATCCAAACTCGTCCGTGAATAATTACGGCATGAATTCTACACAAAACGGAGGCGGAGCAGCGGCAGCGGCGTCCTGTCAGAACGGTACGGGATTAAACCGAAACCACTTGAGCTAACATGCTAAAGCTAACGCGAATATCACATTCAAAAGCTGAGATAACAGGCTGTCTAAGTGTAAGGCTAAGACGCTAATGGCTAAACGTACGTGCTAAAATGCTAAAATCACATTCAAATCCACTTAAAAAAGCTAAGATAAGTTAGCAAGCTAAAGGCCTGAGATTGAGGCCAAGCTAAAGCACTTGTCATCTCCGTCTTTGAGGTGGAGAGACATCGACCTCTACAGATCACAATAGAATAATATTTTCTGTACCTGTCATTAAAGTCATATAGCAGCTGTCGGTATGGTTTATTGAATATTAATTTCAGTCAGTCAGTTTGTTGTCATCTCCTGTCCATAGCCCGTTAGCGGCTAGTTTAGTTCAGATAGCTTAGTAACGTTAGTTCTTTCTCTCGTTTTAAAAATCTTTAAAGTCCGGATTATTAATTAATCTCTTAAGAGATTGTCATGTGGTTGGTCTGAACATATGTCATTGTCTTAATCAGATGTCTTATATTTGTGGTAAATTAAGCTCGCAGAATATAAACGTGTGATAAATATTGATTAAATATTCCCAACAATCAAACAGTTTTCATGTAATATCTTAATTAGTCATAACGGTAATTTGCCAATGCCTTTTTGTGGTTTTACGAATGTGAGCTGTATTTTTACATCATGCTAATTTAATCTGACTGTGTTCTTATTGTTAAATTGCATAAAATGAAGTAATAGCAATATGTTTTGTATTTTTTAATGTGCATATTTTTAGCGTTTTTTTTTTACATGACGTGATAAATTAGAGAAAGATCTGTGTAAATAGTCTTTTGAACATGTTAATATCATACTAGTATCTATTAAACTATCATGGATTATAAGCCAGTGTAGATTTAGTAGTCTATACATTGATTAATTTGAATATCTTTTTTTTTTTTAAGTTTTAGTAAAAAATGTTGTACTTTTTTTGTTGAGTTTTATATTGGTTTACATATATTTTTTTAATAAGAGTATATTCAATTTTATTTCGGTTTTAGTTATTGTAGTGCATTATATCAAACTAAATATAGTGTTTAATATAATCCCAATAATGTATAATATAATCACAGACTCGATGATGGAGTGACATCAGTTCATACCGGCTGTTGTCAAACTCAAATCTCACTGAATTATTACAATTAATGTCAAAATGAATTTTTGGAAATGTAAATGGATATTTCCTACTGACACACTACAGCAAAAGATATAAATAAATGGCTTAACTTTTCTTGTGTGTGTGTGTGTGTGTGTGTGTGTGTGTGTGTGTGTGTGTGTGTGTGTGTGTGTGAAAATACTAATGTGTCATGCATGCATAAGACTTTTGCATGTATTTGTAATGCATTTTTATTATATTTCAGTTAACAATTATTTATTCTGGTTGTAGTTAACTATATTAACCTTGTTACCATGTAAATACAGTGTATAAATATGATAAATAAATGATATAAGAATATGGTAGTCATTCAGTATTACCATCACTCTACTTATTTGTAAGGCAAATATGGGATGATGCGAGTTTCAACTGCTGTTGGATTTCATGTAAAACTTGTGATTCGTCTAATGACAAACGTGCATTTGCATATCATTTGCATGGCAATCTCACAAATCAAATTAATGTTTTTGTTGTTGTTGTTTTTGACAGGTCCGGGACAGTCGTTCCCTGCCATGTATCCCGCATCCAGCTATAGTTCTGCTCCGCCCACTGGTTACCCCACCATGACGGGACACAGCGCTCCTCCGACTGGAAAAATCCCAGTTTCGGGCACAGGCTATAGTGGGAACTACTACCAGAACAGCTCAGGGCCGTCGCTGTACGCAGCGCCACCACCAGGACCGCAGCCACCTGCACATCAGTACTCCTCCTCGAATGTCCAGCAGACTGCGCCGTACACTATGCCAGCCGGGTATTACGGACAGGCGTATAGTCACCCCTCACAGGGTCAACCCCCACCTCAGCCGGTGCAGCCCAGCTTGGTGACACCAGCCAGTGGCAACAACCTCGGCGCCCCGCTGTACCCCATCGTTTCTTACCCATCAGCCCCTGGGAGCAGTCAGTACGGCACGCTGAGATCCTCTCAAACTGGCGCAGGGCAGCCGCCCGATTCAACGGTAATGCCACCGCCACCTACCCAGAGTTCTTTGCAACAGCGTTCTCAAGGGAACGGGGCCACGCCCACACCAGCTCACCTGGGATTCGGAGCTCCGCCTCTCAGCCAAACGGCCACTGTCAATGGCCAATCGAACGCAGGTTGGTCCTAATGCACTATGTACAGTGTTACGATCTTTAATGTACAGATACATTTATAAATAAACATACATATGCTTTGATTTACACACGGTACAGAAAAACATTCAGTGCAAGCAGAAACAAGACGACTTTAAGAGCAGAACAAACTACTGTAATGAGAGCAATTATCTTTTCTCACCTTTTAATACTTGTGTGAAATAATATTGGCTGACTAGTCACAAAATGTTTCACTGCAAAGTACAAACACAGGTGTGTGTGAATTCATCAGTAGATAATAACTGATGATAATGATGATAATAACTGAAACTGAAGGCTATTAAACGAATCCTGTATCACTACAAGCAAACAGGAAAGTTAGGAAACATGAAAAAGAGATAAATGACATTACTGAATCACACGTTAAGAAAATATGAAGAGTTATCAGTCTCGTTCAGCAAGAGCGATAACTAGCCTATAACGATAAATAAATGGTTCTAGAAATCGTTCTAAATATTAAAGAACAGCCACGACTATAGCGATAACGACACAGGAACGATATCATCAGAATCACTTTCAGAGCGATTTGTTTTCTCTCCAGCTGATGATAAAAACATTATTATGGAAGTAAAATAATGCCAAATGTTTTTGAAATAAAAAAGCCTGTTGAATTGCACTTACTTGAAACAAATATGCATTGCATTAACCATGCTTGCATTTTAATGCATTGTATTTGTAGGGCTTGCATTTTTATGGGCTTAAATTCAACATGGTTGTATATTTAAGCTGTGAATATTTCAATTCAAAACAGTTCAAACACATTTTCATTAATAAAAATAATAATAATTAATAATCACCTTTCATATTTCACTTCCAAAATATTCAAACTGTTTAAAAATACAACCTATAATATTCAACAGGCAATTTTCGGTCCATTTTATTTCGCTTCCACAAATTCAGTGTTCAAATTTAATTTCGACAGTAAATTCAACATTGACATCCAGGAACTGCAGGAAAAGCAGTAGATTACCGAGCATAATCTCCATCTGCTGTTAATCGACCTCACCAGCTGTGCAAGCGCGTGTTGTTGACGAAGACCAGAGCAACAGTTAGAGCAAGCCGTTCATTCATAAAAACTGATTTATAGACATGTATTCTATAAATGATTTATAGACTGCAGATTGGACACGGAAGAGCTGTCCTAATGATGATTAACACATAAAAGAGAGGGAAAAAACAAAAGCACAATTACAAACACGCATAGAATGTAACAACGGTCAAACCAAAATGTATCCAGACACCATTTCTCACATTACCACAGTTTATTCGATATAGATCAGAAAATGATAATAAAATATGAGCAGAACTCAGTTGATATTTGACAGGTTTTGTCCATCCTTCTGTTAGACTGTCTCACACATGAATTATGCTGAATATCTGTCAGCTGTTAAATTTAACTACACAATTAGATAATACCAGTTTAGCTCAACCAATCACCAAGCACTGCTTAATTCCGTTCAGTCTGTGTGTAAAAAGGTCATATTAGCAATTAAAGAAAAAACATTTTTGGTCCCAAATTTTAATACATTTTACTGGTAGTCACTGTATTATCCAACTATCCTTACTTACATAAATTAACTACACTAGTAAAAAGATTATATCTGGTGTCTGAATCATTTTTGCTTTGACTGTATGTTCATTCAAAAGAATGGAATTAATGCTCATATCAATTTTATTGATTGTTTTAACCTATGCATTTATAGTTCAACAACACTACAACCAAAACCTCCACAATCCCATGAGCCATCATTACGGCGGGGCCGCTCCCACCACAGAGGGCCCTGACAAACCGAGAGCGCCCTCAGGAACCCCAGGCACTTCTGTGCATTCTTCACCACGACACCATCCAGGTGCGAGACCTCTACTTTCACACATTAACTGACAGTTACCCGTTTCATTTCCTGCAGTCGGCTGTATTTTGACATTATTTGTGGCTTTTTTTATGTCTTGTTTAGTTTATTATTAGACCTGCAACTACAGTAGTCAACATTTGAAGTGCATCAAAACCTTTCATCAAAGTTATACATGAATTACAACAATACCCGTTCTTGTCTTAGGACAACTTTGATGGACTTTTTTGATCTACTTCAAATGTTGACTACTGTATAGGCTATTGATAATCAATTAAGCTGTCTGTAATTCAGAATTTTTATATTATTATTATTTTTTCATAATTTTATTTTAAAAAAAGAATAAACTATTTTACAGTACGTGCATTTACGTTTACTTACAGTGTACTTACCTAAGAAAGTACTGGTTAATATAAGGTAACTATGGGTTAAGGTTAGGTTTTGGAGTAGGTTTAGGGTTAGTACCTAGTTATTACCTAGTTATTTTAATAACTGTAATAAGTACATACTGTAGTATGTACATGGGGAACAGGACTGTAAAATAAAGCACTACCAAAAAAAAATCCACATCTTGCTAGGGCTGCACGATTTGGGGAAATAAATCTAATTGTAATTTTTCCAGATAAAAAATTGCAATTAAAAATGAAAAAAATAAAAGCTCCAGGTTTTTTGGGCTGCAAATTTGTCCTAAATTTAAATATGACTATAAAAATATTAATAATTATTATTATTATTGCTATTACTGTATTGTTAATACAAATATTATACAAAATAAGAAATTATTGTTGTAATGTTTCACTGTAAAATAAAAAATAGTTTTTAAGAAAAGTAATATAATTTTATTTTACAGTACAATTACAATACTAATATTTATGGATGTCTTAATTCTCAAAAGTTAAAACATCAAGCTTTTATTTTGCCATAAACCTGCAGCTTAACTTAAAGCTTCTTTTATTGACGACCGCCTGTTTATATTCAATTCTCATTACATGTTTGGGAAGACTTTGCGTTCCCAAATGCATGTTGTTGTTGTTGTTGATACTTTATTGATTCTTTACAGAAAATGACATTGTCACAGCAGCTTCAACACACAAAGATACAACACTACACTTTAACAAAATACGTCACTTCCGACTCTATACCGATCTACAATTAAACAAGAAATAATACATAACAAAAATAAATAGTCACTAAGTCTCATCTATATACATACGACTACCAGTAGTCGTTGATACAATGGAATATTCAGTAGCTAATGAATATTCATAACACATTAAACACCGGATCATGAGCTGCCCGTGTAAATGAACGGTGCCGCTCTTCTCTCTGAAACACACACTGCATGTATTTCATTAAATCACAGCCTTTGCGATTTAATAATCGATTTTGTGCAGTCCTTTTCCTTGCCCTCATATTGCAAGTAGAAATGCACCGATTGATCGGCTGGTGACCGGAATTCGCCTTTGGCTAAGCCACGCCCTAGAATGTAGATTGACCAATCATAGTGCAGCCAAGAACGAGCTCCCACAGAGGATCCGACACTTTTTCACAGCGCTCCATTGACTTCAACGTAGGCGGCTCATATTTTTGGGCTCGGCAGGCTATTACGTCGTCGTTTTATAAAAAATATGGTTAAACGTTGTGCCTGGGGCATTTGTAACACAGATACGCGTTTCCCAGAGAGGTTGGAGGGGGGTGTCCGTTTTTTTCCCTTCCCAAAACCGAAGTTAAATACTGACAAGTGTTGTCTTTGGATTAAACTGTGTGGACGTCCTCACAGTCAGCGAAACCCCTCAAGGATCAACAAGCACACTTTTGCTCTAAGATACATTTAGCTTTTAACCTTACTGTGAAGTTATACTGGTTAGACAGTTTTATGCTGGTTTGTTATGATTTCGGTGCTCTGCCCTGTTGATACGCTAGCACACGCTGCTAATAAATACAACTTTATACTCGCGTAGTCCGTTTGCTTTGTAAATAATAACGATTATAGAAGTGAATAGAGACCTACCCAGCTTTGCATGAACAGTGTTTCTCCTGATATTGTGAGTCACAGCCTCCGTCTCGATTAGGATATGCTGTGGTTCATTTTTTGACTGTGACCGTTATGCTTTTGCCTCTATTTGGATGCCTTGTTGTTGCTTGCGTTTCTCCGGTATGTCTTGAATATAGCCTTCGAACGCATATTGCAGCCCATTTTGCCTACTTCTATCGGACACTTTATTTGCTGCTTTATAAAAGTTTGATAAAATTTCAGCAGGAAGAGCCGTCACAGCATAAGCCATGTTGATACCAAACCAGAGCCCAGATGAGGTTGTCGGAGGTAGCAACAGTAACTAAGGGGGGCGGGGCTTAGCCAAAGGTGAATTGGACGATTTTCATGTGATCGGCATCGCCGGTCAGTCTGACATATGCCGATTTTATGCCGGTCAAATGCACTCGGGCGCCGCATGATTAACCTTTTAAGCGGTACGGTCTCATATATGGGGTTTTTATTTCTGTGCCCCTGAGATTTAGCATGTTCAGTGACGTCGCAACACTGCCAGATTCAAACTGCTTTCGCGCGTTGCCTGGCGCTGTGCCAGAGTCGGACACGTTCAGCGCTGTCATATATCACATAGCCACAACTATGCAGTGTTTTCAACCTCATAATGTTTATTTTAGGTTTCAGACATTTAAATACACATAAGCACGAGTAAAACAATACATTTGGAGTTTGTAAAATACACACTGATGTCTGTGGAAGCAGCAATAACAATCTATTCAAATATAATTTGCCGCAAGTGTTATTCGTATCAGACAAACATAGTGGAAGTAACTATAAAATTTACTGTATTCTTCTCACAGTTCCCCGGCCACTTTCTTGCATTTATTTCGGGAGAAACTGATGAATTCACGTGCAGTAAATCCGACTGACAGGATTGCGGCGCCCATCTCACGTTATAGATCAAGATTATTTATTAAGGTTTTTAAACCACCAAACAATCGGAATATCAGATAGTTGATGACATGGTAAGCAAGTTTGTGAATATTTTGAATAAAAAAGTAAAAGCGAAATAAAAGCGACACATCTGCCATACAGTGTTATTGTGTCTGCGGTGTGACGCGTCGCCATGGAAACATTAAAGGGAACGTTCAAAAATAACCGTCGCCTTGAAAAAATTAAATCTTGAAGGGTCGGTAAGAATATTTTAAACTTACACGTGAAAGGGTTAAAGAAAAGATAAATAAATATAATATTTTTGTAAATATTTTTATTTAATAAAAAATAAATATTTGTGTGTGCTGTAAAGTGGTTCGAAAAAATGTAATCGGTATCGGCAGGTCAAACTCAATGAAAAATCGGAAATCGGAATTGGCCTAGAAAATTGTAATCGGTGCATCTCTAATTGCTAGAATATTATTTTACATCCTGGCGAAAAAACTGCATTAGGACTGTAAAGTGACATTGTCGGCTACTGTTATTGTCTAATTTTTTTTAATCCATTTAGTCTATTTGACCAATGTTGTTGTGTCATTCCTGACAGGTTGTGTCTCTTCTGATGCTTCTGTGATGATGTTTTTGATTTCTTGAGAGTTCATCATATCATTCCACATGCTTTTCTTACTCGTTCATCTCTTTCTTTGCATTTTCTTTGCATCACATCATCACGTGCTGCTAGTTTTTGGGTCATGTTAGTGTCATCCTCGTGTGAGGTTTGGGTCGGAGAACTCCAGCTCAGTTCCTCGTCCTCTCCTTCTGTACTCAACCCGTGTGTTGTCTCTGATGGTTGCTGTATTTCAGGACTGCTGTACGGTGACCGTGGGGTGAATAACGCCGTTAGCTCGGCCGCGGGCGATCACTCCTCATCCAGTTCTGACCATGAGGAAGAGGATGAGGAGGATGAGGAAGCAGGTCTGCTTTCGCTTTTTCATTCTTCCACTCACATCCCTGTATCACTTTAGCTGTTCCTTCATCCCTCCATCTCAGATTTGTCTTTTTCCATCCCTACATCGTCCTTCCCTTTTTAAAATGATTAACGTACACGAATATACACACTTTCTGCTGTCTTTAACTGATTTATATATCGCATTCTTGCAAGTTATTCATTCACTTGAAGTCTACAATTCCCATAAACATACACACGTTCATAAAGTCTGTATTCTTGTTTGTTTATCTTGCTTTTCTGATGACCTTCACTGAGCTACCTCAAGTTACTAGCGTACTGCATAGTATTTGCTTCATACTATTCAATTCATTCATATTTATGAATTCATACTATTCAATTCATAAATATATGCATTTGTTTATTTATTTAGAATTATGCATGCAATGATAAATATTTCAAGCCATAATATGCTTCATTTGTCACATGACCTCATTAAAATGCATGTTTAATGGTGCATTCATAATACACTTACTCTAATTACAAGTTTCTGACTTGTAAAAACCATTCATCTCATAAATAATTTTCTCATAGTGCTTACTTCTCCCTTTGACTTTATAGAAAAAGTTTATAGAAAAAATTGAAGTCAAGTCAAATTTATATATATATATTATTCATATTTTTCACAAAATCATGATGTTAATGTGTATAATATCTGCAATGCAGGCCTTATATGTTGCATTTAGCAGATTAGAGCTCTGCAATATAATTACATTTTACAATGACACAAGCGATCAGTCAAACTTTCAATATAATATATATCACTTTACGTGAATGTATACCCAACTTTTAATATCGCTGGGTGTTTAAATATTTCACATTTTTTGATCATATACCACAGTAACACACACACACACACTATTTTCATTTAGTAGAGATTATAGTGGTGAATTATTGAATTAATAAAGTCATGGGTGTCACTTTTAGTTTATTCATCACATTGGAAAAGGGCAGTCCGGTTGAGCGCACATTTTGTACTGTACATTTTGCCAAATTTAGTTAGCTGATAAGTGCTTTTTACTTATGTAAAGCACACACACAGGCTTTTCAGACTAAAAGTCATCATACTATAAACCTTGTGTTTAACTTTGGGTAAAGGAGTGTTTCAAACTTGTAATTTAGAAGCGGGGTTAGCGCTGCGTTTTAACAGTACCTGCTCTGTTCTCTATGCCGTATTAAAATGCAACGACTAGATGATTAGCAACAGACAGCCAATTGTGTGCCTCATATTCACGTGCGTTGAACTGTGTGTATATATATATATATATATATATATATATAAACAGGGTCATTTCAAGGTTCAAGGGTGGAAATGTCAAACGATGACAGAAAATGCATCAGTTGGAGTGAAGAAGAGACCGTTTCATTCTTACCTCTTATAGTCTGAAAAGTCCATTCAGAAGCGCTTTGATAGTACAGTTGGCAATGTGTAATATGAAGACGCGCAATACTAGCGCAGGTTGTGTGCAGCATTCGTCAAATTAATGATTCCCTTTACCCAGTATTGACTATTTCAAGTGTGAGAAGTCCTATAAACTGCTAAAACATCATGAGCCGCGTTTCCATTACCCTTCAAAATGCGCAAATTGAGAATACGCCCGATGGAAACACGTCAATTTAGCAAAAACTCCCATTTATCGCAAAAAAGTTGACGCTCGCATGAGGTTTTTCAGGCAGTTTGAAAAATTAATATTTTGCTAAACTGCACTGGAAACAGTTTTTGCGCATTTACAGTCACCTGACGTAGATTACGCGGTGTGTTTTGACAGAATACGAGACGGAGTACTTTATTAAATTCATAAAAGACAAAATAATTACAGGAATACTGGATTATAAACCTCAAAGAAACGCCACAATCAAGACCTCGAAGCAGAAATGAGGGAGAAACACAGAAGCTCACAGTATAACGGTCTTTCCTCGCCATTAATGATTGGATAACACACACACGTCTCCTTCGAGTAATAATAATGGCCAGTGTGGAGGCTGGGATATATATAAACCTATCAACGTCTGTTGTCATGATTATTGGAATGACTTATCGCGAGAGGAAAAACAACGAAGTTTTAGTCGCATAAATCGGTTAATGGAAACTGTGTCATTTCGCAATCGTTTTTTGTCGCCATTTAGAAAAAAATCGCAACATTTTTGCGCAAATCTGTAATGGAAATGCGCATATGGACTGACATGCGCAGGCAATGCCAGCGGTCTGTTCCTGGGGGTCTTGATGTCTCTCCTGTATCCCTCTGGCTCTCTGTAAAGAACTGCAATTGTTTTCACCCTAAATAGTCAAAATGTTGATTTTTAAAACGCACTTCTCTCAGAACCAGTTTCAGGAGTGATAAGAAATGAGTCTCTACTTCCCCCGACTCCTCATGCCATTCGTCTGAGAGTCACACACTCCCACACTCTCTTTCACACACTCACACACACATATGCTCTTTTCCTGCAAGAGGAAGTAGGTTTTTTTTTAAACGCCCAGGCAGCTTGTGAACACAAAACAGAAAGTCTCATATTTACTGGGATAGACAGTGTTTTTATTTGTTATTTGTAATTTTATTTTAGCTGTTCTTTTGAAATTAAACTATTCTAAATATCGTATATATATATATATATGTATTTGTTATAACCCCCCATTAGAGTCAGCTTCTTATGGCCTACAAAAACTGAAATAAATTATTTCCAATCTTAAAACTAAATGTTTGGACTAAATATTTTTTTGTTTTTGAAAGAGTTTTTGTTTTCTTCTGCTCACCAAGGCTGAATATATTTGATCAAAAAGACAAGTAATATTAAAAACAGTAATATTGTGAATAGTGAATAATGTATAATAATTTTCAGCATTATTCATAATGCTTCTTTTTATTATCAATGTTGACACATATTTTATGCCGCTCAATATTTTTTTGTAAACCATGATACTTTTTTTTTTATGATTTTTTTATGAATGGAAAGTTCAAAAGAACAGCATTTTTTTGAAATAGAATATTTAGTAACATTATACATCACTGTTACTTTTGATCAATTTATCTTACTTACTCCAGACTTTTGTAGTGTTTATTGTGGCAGTGTATATACAAAAATATGAAGCAGCACAACTGTTGCAGCAAATCATCATATTATAATGATTTCTGAAGGATCATGTGACACTGAAGTCTTTGAAGATTTGATCACAGGAATAAATTACACTTTACAATATATTCACATAAAAAACAGATGCTTTAGATTGTACAAATATTTCACAATATTAATGTTTTACTGTATTTTTGATCAAATAAATGCTGCGTGTGTGTGTGTGTAAGTGGGCAGACTCTATTTTTAGCTCTACATTATAAAGTGTGTTTTGGTGTTTTCTCATGGGGAGTTTGGATGTGTCATGTTCAAGCCTGCTACTGATTAATCACACACACACACACACACACACACACACACACACACACACACACACTCCAGAGGTTTCATCACCCTCTCTGCGTGAAACGTCTCCTTTTCTTGGACTTCTGGCACTCTTGACTGGTCGTTCCTCTCTCCTGTAATTGGAGGCGAGCATCAGTTGTGTTTTTTTTTTTTTCATGATCCTAAAATAACATTTCACGTGTCCTCTTATATTCTGCAGTTATAAAGTGTGCTGGATGTTTTATTCCCATCCGTTCTTGAGTTCAGACTGCTGATCCAGTGAGGTAACAGATTAAGCGCAGGATAACAGGGGTTTAGCCAATCACGGGCCCTCTCGCTCTCTTTCTGTCTCTGTGGTCTGGTTTCAGTAGTTGTGTTATGGAGGATTAGTGTTAGGTTAATCTGTGCTGAGGTTTATTACTCTGCTTCTCTGAGAGTCCCGATTCTGTGATTTCACTGAATATCAGTGAATATCTAATATATAGAGAGGAAATTGGACATGTAGCTTTAGCTTATGTACACAGCATTAGAGCAGTTGAGTTGTTTTGTGGTGTTTGATAAGTCTATTCAACGGAGATTATTATTGGTATCACTGGCCATTGTGGCCAATCAGTATCCATAAAGACCATTAGCTGGGCAATATTGCTTAAACTCATCTTCATGTATTTTATTTTATTAAATATTTTAATATTTAGATGTATGTGTTGACACTGGTGTGGCTTTTTATTTGTGTGTATGTTTATGTATTAATAAATATATATATATTTACACATTTTTTATGGCAATATTGCTTAAACTCATCTTAATGTTTTTTTTATTTATTTTTTGTATTATTAAATATTTTAATATTTAGATCATGTATGTGTTGACTCTGATGTGGCTTTTTATTTGTGTGTATGTTTATACGTACAGTATACGTGTGTGTATTAATATATATATATATATACACTTTTTTATGTATTTTATTATTTTAACTGTTTTCTATTGTCCTTAGTGTCACATGATCCTTCATAAATCATTCATAAATGCTGATTTCTGATTATTCTCAATATTGAAAACTGTTGTGCTGCTATATAATTTTTATGGATTTTTTAAATCGAAAGCTCAAAAGAAATATTTCTATATTTGAAATAGAAATCTTTTGTAACATTATAAATGTCTTTACTGTCACTTTTGATTAATTTAATGCATCTTTGCTGAATAAAATGTTAAATTTCTCTATAAAAATATCTTACTGACAACAAACATATATATAATATTTAATTATATGACTTTTCAAGGCATAATATGCCATACAGTGTGAAATATTTTGAGTTGTTGAACCACTGTTTTGAACAATTAGTTGAAATGGTAGTATGCACTCTTGAGTTTGAGTAATTTGCTGCGTGCATTAAAAATGAGAGCAATCCCAACCCACACGTCCCTCTTGTCTGTGTGTTTATAAACTTGTGCAGGTGGAGACAGCTCATCTACAACCACAGGCAGTGCGTCTCCGGTTCCCAACAGTTATGAGTCTCTGGAAGGCGGCAGTTACTCGGGTACATCCTCACAGCGCTCAGTGTGACATCTCAATGCCAGATCTACACGAGAATGACTTGCTGATACATATTTATCTCGTCTTTCTCTTCAGATCATACAGCTCCTCCTGCCGGTGTTCCCACCAAGCAAGCTCCTCCCTTCGGATACAATTACCCAACCATGCATCCTGCGTACCAACAAAACCCCGCCCCCATACCAGACTCCTCCCCCTCACACGGAGCATACAAACCACCAGGATACCAGCCGTACTCGCAGGTATCGACAACAAGTCTAGTTTGTGATATTTCAGTGTCAATTCAGTAGGGTTGGGTACCGTTCACATTTTAACCAGTACCTGAAATTCGGTGCCGGTACTCAACGGTACCTTTTTTCTGTAATTTAGGCATGTTAACCTCAATAACTGTAAAGAAACTAAGTAATTTGTAGAAGTGTTATTGACATTATCCCAGAGCTGCCTTGGTCGCTGTCTTCCATTGTCTGTGATGCTTGAATATTAATAAAAACAACCATTTTAGTAATAATTTTTTTCTTCTATTAAATGTTTTGTTTTCCACACATTCTGTGTTATTAATTTTCTAGTAATCAAATGAAGACATAACACATTAATTTAATTGACAAAAAAACGTTTATTTTCATAAAAAAATATCAAACATTTGAGCTTTATACTGTTAAAATTACAACATAGATGAAAAAGTGTGATTATTCCTTAATTTCTTTTTTATAATTATTATTATTAGTGTTAGTATTATTATAAAATTGAGATCTAAATTCTACTATACAACAGTAATATATTATCAAGTTAAACCGAACTTTTATTTTATTTATGGGTTGTGGTGAAGACCTTTTGAGTTTCCGTGTGTTAATGATATAACGATAGTTTTTCTTAAAAGAAACTGTAAAATGCTAATGAACTTCAGTGACTCTCAGAGCGGCTCTGGAAATGAAGTTCATGCATTCATGTTCTCATATAGTGAGGCTGAAAAACACCGCCAGCGTCACGTGTGGTAAATGAAACTCACACGCAGAACATGCTGGATTCGTACTTAAATAGTCTTAAGGTCCTTGCACACTGAGTCCGAAATTTTCGTCGGCGTTTTCTCGTATTCGTCATTCAGTGGCTCTGAATTGTCAAAAAGCCTCTCAAAGTGCTTGCTACGGATGCGAAAAATGCAGAAAATCAAACCCGATCCCAATTTTTTTATGACGGACGAAAGTTTCAGAGGCGTCAAACGTGATTGACACTACGTGAGGTCGGATTTATTTTTTAACGTGTGAAAATTTCGGACGAAAAATTCTGACTCGATTTATTTGAAGGGATAGTTCACTTTGAAATTAATTTTTGATATGTTTTAGCTTACCTCAAGGGCATCCAACAACGGTTTGACCTAAAAATATCAAAATTGAAAAAACTGTGGAAACAAAGACACCTACATCTTGGATGCCCTTGAGGTAAGCTAAAACATATCAAAAATTAATTTCAAAGTGAACTATCCCTTTAATGTGAATCGGTACTCGGTAGTACTGACGTAATTCGGTCGGTGCCATTAAAAGTAGAGATACGCCAATTCCGATTTTTCATTAAAGGAACACTCCGACTTTTTGGGACTTTAGCCTATTCAACTTATCCCCCAGAGTTAGATAAGTCCATACATACCTTTTTCATCTCCGTGCGCGCTATAAGTCTGTTTGACGCACCCACCGCTAGCCTAGCTTAGCACAAAGACTGGATGTAAATGGTTGCAGCTAGCATACTAATCCAAATAAGTGACAAAATAACGCAAACATTTTCCTATTTACATGTTGTGATTTGTATAGTCACAGAATGTACAAAAAACAAAGTCACATGAGACACAGACATATTTTAACTATATTCTCTGAAGGCGAAGCACTGCTACTTGGGCGGAGTGATAACCGCATCACCTGAGACGCGCTCTGAACGAACTCTCTGCTCCTCACCACGGCGCGTCTCAGGTGCCGCGGTTATCACTAAAATATGTCTGTCTCATGTGACTTTGTTTTTTGTACACTCTGTGATTATACAAATCACAACATGTAAATAGGAAAATGTTTGCGTTATTTTGTCACTTATTTGGATTAGTATGCTAGCTGCAACCATTTACATCCAGTCTTTGTGCTAAGCTAGGCTAGCGGTGGGTGCGTCAAACAGACTTATAGCACGCACGGAGATGAAAAAGGTATGTATGGACTTATCTAACTCTGGGGGATAAGGTGAATAGGCTAAAGTCCCAAAAAGTTGGAGTGTTCCTTTAAGTTTGACCTGCCGATACCGATTTTACCCGATTCCGATTTCATTTTTTCTAACCATTTTTCAGCACACACAAATATTTATTTTCTA
Organism: Phoxinus phoxinus; assembly: GCF_949152265.1. Lineage (NCBI taxonomy): Eukaryota > Metazoa > Chordata > Actinopteri > Cypriniformes > Leuciscidae > Phoxinus > Phoxinus phoxinus. The sequence goes on along the minus strand of NC_136887.1, from coordinate 33,715,872 downwards.
ATGATCGTTGCAATGGAAGTGAATCAATCAAAACTAACTTTAGCTGGACAGTAACTAACTTTAATCTAGAGCTGCTGAAAAGCCTAAACAATCTCTGTTACTTTAATTTCCTATTATCCCTGTAAAGCTGCTTTGAAACTATCTATATTGTTAAAAGCGCTGAATAAATGAAGGTGACTTGACTTGACTATTCAGGAAGTGGTTCATCAAAAACATCTGTGTTTGTGTTTCCGTAGCCTTTCCCATCTCTGTCTGAGCTGTCGTCAGCTTTAGGAGGCCTCAGTGGCGTTCCTGAGATGGATGTGGAAACCTTGAGACCAGTGAATCTTCTCCAGGAGAGAAACATCCTTCCTCCCCAACGAGCACCTCCACCTGAGCCCAACCTGAGCAACGACCTTCGCAAGGTCAACTGCAGCCCTGAGTAAGAGCAGAGAGACAGACGTTGTGGTTTCACACGACAGGTGCAAGCAGACGAACAGCTTAACAGTTTCTCTTTCGTTCTCTGTCTGTCTGTCTCTTCCAGGACGTTTCGCTGTACTCTCACTAACATTCCCCAGACTCAAGCTCTGTTGAATAAAGCTCGTCTGCCTCTTGGATTATTGCTGCATCCCTTCAGAGATTTAACGGTAGGATGTCACCTGAGCAGAAAGCACAAATCGAACTCAACCCTTGGTCTATGTACCGTATATTTCTGGACTATAAGTCGCTCCGGAGTATAAGTCGCATCAGTCAAAAAATGCGTCATGAAGAGGTAAAAACATATATAAGTCGCACCGGACTATAAGTCAAATTTATTTAGAAATTTATTTCACAAAATCCAAGACCAAGAACAGACATTTAATCTGGAAAGGCAAGTTATTCAGCTCCACAACAGCACACAGAACAACAGGCTGAAGGTGTCCGGTGTGTTAGCGTAACACATTAACAGTTATTCAGCTGCACAATAGCACACAGAACAACAGCTGAAGGTGTCCGGTGTGTTAGCGTAACACATTAACAGTTATTCAGCGACACAACAGCACACAGAACAACAGCTGAATAGTGTCCGGTGTGTTAGCGTAACACATTAACAGTTATTCAGCTCCACAATAGTATAAAGAACATATACCTGGGACGCTGAATAGGCTAAATTAACATTAGCCAGCGAGTCCAACAAGTTACCGGTAAGCAAGTTCACCAAGCTCCCTATCTCACTCCTCAACACTGAATCCACTGATTTCTTCCTCGGTGTTGCTTCTGAACAACTCCACTAACTAGAGCGCCCTCTTGCGGCTGTAGGCGGTAATGTTTTCTCTTGGTTCATCTCAGTAAAAGAATAAATTTTGATATATAAGTCGCACATGACTATAAGTCGCAGGACCAGCCGAACTGTGAAAAAAAGTGTGACTTATAGTCAGGAAAATATGGTAATAGTTATTGATGCTACATTACCATACAATATCATGTTTTTTTTCTTAGTGAATAATCAGAATAATGAAAATTGCATGTAAACAGGAGTGAAGAGGTTTGCTTGTGTAATTTAAATATCTTACTGCGATTTAAGTACTTGCGCATTATTGGTGACCATGTAAACGTAATTCATTGGAAACTTTTGTCAAAGCTATTGTCATAATTATGTCATCACAACCACATTGACTCCTTTTAAAATATTTCAATAAACTTTGCTATAGGGCTGGGAGAAAATATCCCCAAGTGGACGCATGGAAGAGACGTGAGACTAAACGCACTGCGTTACTCATATACTGAGACATAAGACAGTAGAGCTGCACGATTCATCTTTATAAGACTGTGATCTCGATTTAAACACCTATGCAATCTTTTAATTCATCTGTCTATTAAACTTTGACAAAATCATCTCTGTGTTGGCTTCAGCTTCACAAACAGTCTTTTCAACCTCATAAGCTAAGTTTCCATTCACTTGTCAATCAAATTATCTGAAGTTCGGTAAAAAACCCTCACGCGAATAAAGCTGGTGAAAGTGTTTTCCATCCGATGGCTTTAAAGCGAATAAAAACCTGTGCGTAATGACGTCACACGCTGTTTTGCGATTAAATCGGTATATCGAATTGATTTGAGACATTTTAAGGTGTTTCCGTTCATTTTCGCACTGAATCGCACAACATTCAAGCCAACATTTGCGAACAAAGTTTTGCTAGACAAAATGCAATTCATTATTTATTCGGCAAATAACGTTTCCATCAGCGTTTATCGCATAAGCCGTACATCGATCAAGATACAATCCGATGAGACCGAACGTATTTCATTTGAGACGATATTCATGAAATTCAATCGAATTTTACTGTTTCCATAAGGCATTTTTCATTCGATATCACTTAATTCGGATAAAAACGTGTGGATGGAAACATAGCTATAGTATCATTATTTCTGTGATGCAATAGTTAAAATTATAATAGAAGTACTTGGATAAAAGTTTAAAGTTCAAATATGAACACTGATGTCTACAATAGCGAACTTGCGAATAGAAACTTGGTGCTTAAAATAACGCATTTATCGATTACATTGTTTCGCCACCAAGTTGGTCGACAAGTGACTGTTAAAAACATTTATTTGTTATTGAATCATTTATTCAAGAGAATGTAGTATTGTATGATGCTTCTGAAATAAAAGTCAGAAAGATGTGATGATTTGTTGACTCCTCTTATACATCATGTACAGTCTGTAGTCATAAGTGTATGATTTAACTTTTCCAGATGGTCTAGTCTAGTGTTAAAAAAATTGCAATATCGAATCGCAATACTTGTAGAATCCCAAATCCCCAAAATCCCAATACATATTATATCGGCACCCAAGTATCGTGATAGTATCGAATCAGGAGATGGGTATATCGTCCCAGCCCTACTGAGTTCCCACATCTAACAATTTTTCATCAGCACTTGATAAGAATGATAAAGGTGTCATTCACCTGACATTAGACCATGATAATGCAGATAATTAGTCTTCATTAACTCTCTCTCTCTTTGTCTCTGCAGCAGTTGCCGGTCATCACCTCTAACACTATAGTTCGTTGTCGTTCGTGTCGGACGTATATAAACCCTTTCGTTTCGTTTTTGGACCAGCGCAGGTGGAAGTGTAATTTGTGTTACAGAGTCAATGATGGTAAGAGCCCTACAGGTTATATAAATATTTTTTTTTGTTATATGTGTTAGCTTATTAGTGTTCTCATAGAGTCTCTTCTTCTCGATCAGTTCCTGATGAGTTCATGTATAATCCTGTCACTCGTTCATACGGTGAGCCCCACAAACGACCAGAGGTCCAGAATTCAACGGTGGAGTTCATCGCCTCCTCTGATTACATGGTGAGTGTGCCTGTCTTTTAAAGAGCTTCAATGTTCCTGTTTAGGCACGTTTGCTTTCCTTTCTACTTGTCTTTTTTTAAAGGGGTGGTTGATTATGATTTCACTTTTCTAACTGTAGTTAGTGTGTAATGTTGCTGTATGATCATAATCAACATCTGCAAAGTTCAAAGCAAAGGGAGATATTTGCTTTTAAAGAAATAGTTTTTAAGGACTACAACAAACGGCTGGTAGAGACTACACGACATTCCTCCCGCGTTAGTGACATCACCAACCCTAGAATTTACATAAACCCCGCCCCCTGAACACGATTTATAGATTATCAAGACAGAATATGCTAATCAATGACTAGACGATAACTACACATAAGCTTCATAAATTCATCAACTAACCATTCAGAAATGTCCTGTTCTTCTACATGTTGTCACTTCTTCTCGAGTCTCTCCATCATTGTCTGACTCCGGTTTGAACATAAATGTTCAGTGTGTGTGTGTGTGAGGTAAAAGGACACGTGCTGTTGTAGCTCCGCCCCTTGTGCTGGGTCAAAAAGTGACTTTAACATGCTGTATAAAAATATCTGTGGGGTATTTTGAGCTAAAACTTCACACACACACTCTGGGGACATCAGAGACTTATTTTACATCTTGTGAAAAGGGCATTATACCACCGCTTTAAGGCCAGACATGTAATTTGTTTAGGTCAATTTGTTAAAAAAAAAAGCGTTCTCACAGGTTCGCTTTTTTTAAGTTTGTGCAGATATAACTTCTTGAGCCAAGGACTGTCGTGCGAATGAGCGGGCCGGAGAGCTTTAAGGGTTTTCTGTTAGAACGGTGTTGTATTAGTGGCCCCTAAGTTAATAATAACTAATGATCTTTGCAATGGAAGTGAATCAATCAAAACTAACTTTAGCTGGACAATAACTTTATTCTAGAGCTGCTGTAAAGCCAAAACAATCTGTTATTTTAATTTCCTATTATGACTGTAAAGCTGCTTTGAAACTATATATATTGTTAAAAGCGCTGTATAAATGAAGGTGACTTGACTTTCCTTCTCTAGCTGCGGCCTCCTCAGCCTGCTGTGTACCTGTTCGTGTTGGATGTGTCCCATAATGCCGTGGAGTCGGGCTACCTGAATGTGTTTTGCCAGTCGTTATTGGACAACCTAGAAAAGTGAGATATTAGTCTTTACTCAAATCAGAGAGCATGTTTATTCACACCCACCCCTCGGATATGACGAGGCTTGTATGTGTTTCTCTGTCTCAGATTGCCCGGAGATACGCGTACACACATCGGGTTCGTGACGTTTGACAACACCGTCCACTTCTATAACCTGCAGGAGGGTCTCTCTCAGCCTCAGATGCTGGTTGTGTCTGATATTGATGGTAATCATGTCTGATCTTCTTACTTTTCTTTCTCTGCGTTCACTGACTTTAGCTTTGCACATCAAGAGTGGCTTTGTCTAATTAATCTGCAAAGTTTTAGCACAATAAATTGCCCATTATTGATTTGTAATAGCCACTTTCACTCAAGAAATCTATTATCTTAGCCTAAAATTGGCATGATTTTATCAATTACATGAGAAGCCGTTTTTCATGTCTATATTGGCACAACACTACTAAAATACCGTTCAGACTCTCTAATGTCATTTGTCAGAAATAAAGTAGAGTGCTACTAGTTTAGAAAAGGGAAAAGAAATTATATAATTTATATTATATCATTCATATATTATATATAATTTATGCTTAAAACAAGAAAATAAAATATACATAATGTTTTTTATTATATTTCTGTGTTTATTGCCACATTATTTGGTCAAAAATCATTATTTTGCGATTTGCACTGCAAAATTATATATACTCATATTTCTGCTGCTCCTTCAATATTGAGACACTAGAAGTTGCACTAACTAGCTTTAAAAGTGATGCCTTTTTGTCGTCAAATTAAGCTTGTTTTGCTCAAAAGTATGCTTGAAGTATACACAGGTTTCTTGTATACAAACAATACCGGATGCGCGCATCCAAGAGGCAAGACCGCTATATGTTATGCCGAGTTCTGTAAAAGAACATTGTAATTAACGTAGATTTCGCATTGTTTGTAAATTCTTGTTGACTCAATAATAAACTGCAATTTCAGAGTTGAATCTGTTTGCTTGTGTTTCATTTGCATATTAATATAACATTATGTAAAAAGTTAGTTAGTTGACTAGTATGAAATTGTCCAACTAAGTTTGCAAATCATAAAAAAATGACATACCCTATGCATTTAGGTTAGTTTACAGCACAACAGCTCCGCGTCAACTGTTTGTTAACCACACAAGGCCATATTGCCTTTTCCATTTTAATTCTAATAATTGTGCAAAAATATGCATTTTTCTTCAATCTGATGAGAGATTTGTTTGATTCTCTTTAGATGTTTTCATCCCGACACACGACAGCCTGCTGGTGAATCTCAAAGAGAGTAAAGAGGTTTGAATCTTATCTTTCCCCTCTGTGTGTGTGTGTGTGTCTGTGAGTGAGAGAGCGATCAGCCCTGTGTTTGGGTTTCCATTTCCCGGTTTCATATCTCTGTACCTCACAAGCTTTGATATGTGACACTGTTTTTGCAGCTGTGTTATCTGTGTGTTTGTGCATGTGCTCGCAGCTGGTGAAGGACCTGCTGAACGCTCTGCCGGGGATGTTCACACACACGCGAGAGACTCAGAGCGCTCTGGGTCCGGCTCTGCAGGCGGCATATAAGCTCATGTGCCCGACCGGAGGCCGAGTGTCCGTGTTTCAGACCCAGCTGCCCACTCTCGGCGCTGGACTCCTGCAGTCACGGGAAGACCCCAACCTCAGATCCAGCACCAAGGTAACTGAATCATCCTGAATCATCATTCCAGTTCAACAAACACTGATCCTACATAAATAAACAAACATTCATATCAGTGGCTGCTCAGGGAAGTTTGGGAAGGGAATTAGCATTTACCTGCATAGAAATTGGCCTTCCAGTTAGAGGCATTAATAAAAAAGTATTTTCCAGCCATAAATATTTAGGGTTTCTGCAGTTCCTTAAAAAGTCTCAGACTTAAATTCCGTTTTATAAAATTAAAAGTCAGAAAAAGTCTTAAAGTCAGCATGAAACTGAAGTTACACTAGTGTTTTCTTCCCTATTGTGACGTATATCCGAGTGAAACGCTTCTGGGACAAGAACAAATGTGGGCGGGGCTTGATTTTGTCTGTGGGGAGTTGATTGGATGATTGTGGTTTGCTATTGTTGGATCTCATGTGAGTGACCGGTTGCCCCGCCCACATCATCAGAGAAGAGAAGAGATGCTGCGAGAGAAACTTATTCTGATTCAAAATTATTAAAACAATAATGATGTGCACAGATAACGCTTTTATAATAAACACTTCAATATTCCATAAAAAATAAAAATTGTCACTTTTGATTAATGGTCACTTAAAAGTCTTAATTATCATTTTTAGAAGGTCTTAAACTAGCGAACTGAAAAACAGGAAGTAGTTTTCAATGAATATGCCAAGTAATGCAGCAGTTATGTAAAGCAATTGCTTATGACATAGTGTTGATGAATTATGACAATGTTTGCTTTATGGTGTTTCTATCGTAAGATGTTGTAGATTGTTGTAATTAAAGCATATTTTATTTCCCTCGTCTTTTTCAAAGAGCTGCTGGAAATAGTAAAGCATAGACATTTCAAAATAAGAGTCCCAGTGTATTTTATGCTTTGTTATAATTAAAAGTCCTGCATTATGGATAACATTTATCTGGATATTTTTGGTATTTCGGTTTCTCAAACTGCATCTGCCATTTAATTAAACTCTTGTACCTTCTCTCTGGGCCGCCCTGTCACAGGAAGGAAAGAACATTATCTAACACATTATATATATATAATCTGAGATATGATTTGTTTTGAGATTGCATGAGTTTGCTCTAGGGATGTCAATTTTCACAAATTCCCATGATTAATCGTCGTTTAAATTAACGATCGATTAATCATTAGCCTCAATACTGCGATATGCGTCTGCTGCATGGCCAACAGCAGGACAGGGTCTGCAAATCCTGCTCATAAAGCGATGTTCCTCACCAAATGAATGAGAATGGTTTTTAATCTAAATAAAGAGCTAGTAGGATTGTAAAATCTTTCGATGTGATTGATCATTTAATTAGAATTAATTATTTAATAATCAAATATAATTACTACGGTACTAATACAACGCGTCACCAGCGCCGCCTCAGATGCAGAATGTGTGACTGTGGACGTGCTCTCCCTGAACACCGCACTGAAGACGGCAACTAAACCCAATGCATTCACAACCATTTAATACAATAGTGTTCTCATGTTATGTAATATGTCAGTCACAAATTATTCATCGTTATTATTAGTCGTGCATTTCTGTTTGAGCTGCGCGCGCTGAATGAAGGCTACCGTTAAACTGGAGCACTTAGTTTGCTAGCGCATTAACTCAAAGAAACGCATCCTATGTGAGATTAATCAGATATATTCAAAATAAACATAACATTACAAATTATTTCTGCACAAAATGACGCGAATGCACAAGTGAATTTGAACTAAGTTACGTGCCATTCATTCAGAATGATCATGTTGTGGACGCGCTCTTCCTGAAGCGACACGGCAACTAAACTCTAATAATGCACAATGTTTTATTACAATATTGTTCTCTTTATAATGTTATGTAATATGAGAGTCCTCCCAATAGTCATTATTAGTCGTGCAGTGCCGTTTGAGCCGCGCGCTGAAGCTGATCACGCGCACTACAGCGCTAATTCAAGAGATGCATCCAATATAAGATAAATCAGATATAGATAGGCATACACAAAATAAACACAATATTACAAGTTACATTTGCACAAAACAAAAGGCTGCGAATGAACACGCAACTTAGTCATAATGAAGGTGTATAAATGGTCCCAAACTAAACACGCTTGCTTTGTTTCGCGGTTGAGGAGCACGCGCATAACCCTGCTTAATCCATGATCGAAAAGTTGTATCGATTAAATGTATTATCGACAATTAATCGACCGTAGACATATGGTATTCATTTTATTTGTGCCGGTCTTAAAAAGTCTTGAAACGCTGAAGTTTTTGTTGGTTTGGGTCTAGAATGTCCAGCACTTGGGTCCGGCTACAGACTTCTACAAGAAATTTGCTCTGGACTGTTCTGGACAGCAGATCGGAGTGGATCTGTTCTTACTGAGCTCCCAGTACTCGGACCTGGCTTCTTTAGGTACACACACACACACACACACACACACTCAATGTTCTTTCTCAGCTTTTATATGTGACTTAAAGTTGTGAGACGAGACCTTTTGTATCTTTTTGTGCAGCGTGTGTGTCCAAATACTCCGCCGGCAGCGTCTTCTACTACCCGTCCTTTCATCACGTTCACAATACAGCGCAGAGTCAGAAATTTCAGAAGGATCTCCAGCGATACTTCAGCAGAAAGATCGGATTTGAAGCCGTCATGAGGATCAGGTGCACCAAAGGTAAGCGGGAGGAGGAGATACTCTGGCCAATCATGTCACGTTTGCTTAGATTGACACTTTCATTGTGATTTACACTATGCAGGAAATGCGAATGGAATTGCACAATCTTATTATAAACTTGGAATTTGCTGTATAATACATAATGTTACTGAATTTGAATGAGTAAATCAAAAGTATGGCTGGATAATATTGACTAGTGTCTGAATATTACACAGAAAAAGAGACTGCTATTGAAATATAAAGTTTGTTTGTTCTACTACATGTACTGAAGCATTACTGTCTCGCTATATGAGGACATGAACCCATGAAGCAATCTCACTTCTCAAGCATTTCATTTAATTAATCTATCATCAAATACACAGAAACCGGAGCATAGTCTGGGAGTTGCCTTTTTTCCCCCTCACCTATCCTCATGTCATGCTGTATTATTTTCCTCAATCCTCTGTCTTCCTGTCTTGTCTACCCCATTGTCATATTGTATGTATGTTTTGTATGGACAGGTTGATGGCTAATTTCGCTGGTACTTGTGACTAAGTGACAATAAAGGCTACTACTACTACTACTACTACTACTACTAAACCCTTCCAAAATAAAAGTTCGGTTTAATTCGAAGAAATTGTGAGAGATATAATAGGCTACTATTGTACAATAGAATATAGTTTTCGAAGTAATAATAATAATACCGTTTTTTTTTTTTTTGGTTTTTTTCAAGGAATATTAGTTTTGATTTAAACAGTAAACCTCTGTTGTGAAGCACTTTGCCCATTTTTTTTTTAAGTATCATTTGATATTTTAAACGATTAATTAAAGTGATAAATGTTTATGCTTTTATCTGATTATCAATGTTTTTGAATAAAAATTTGCATCAAAGAACACAGAATCAAGAAAAATTTCAACTTAATTTTTTTTTTGAATTCATAATTTCATGAATTCAGTTGATTAGACATGCTTTTTGAATGTTAAAATTTAATTAATCATTTAAACCGAATCTAGATTAATTAAATTAAAATGGCATTTACTAGGGCCGTATTTCTGTATAGATTTTACAACAAGGCTGATTTGAGCCGTTTGTATCGTGTGTGTGTGTGTGTGACACTTTCTCTGATTGGTCAACAGGCTTGTCCATCCACACTTTCCATGGCAACTTCTTTGTGCGCTCCACTGATTTGCTGTCTCTGGCCAACGTGAACCCGGACACTGGTTTCGCAGTGCAGATGTCCATCGAGGAGAGTTTAGCCGATACGTCACTCGCTTGTTTTCAAGCGGCTCTTCTTTACACATCAAGCAAAGGTAAACGAGTGTGTGTGCACATTTACAATAGTCCAGTTTTGATATAGTCGACAGAATAGAGTTGTGGATGCTTGGACTTGTACTCGAACTTGACACGGACTCTGACAATGTTTCACTTAGTACAATTGAATCCACATCATGTGTAACATTAAAGCAAAAAAAAAAAAAAAAAAAAAGTAACATAAAATTAAAAGAAGACGTTATTAAGCGTTTCCCACTCAAACTTGGACTTGACACAGTGAACTCGGACCCAACACTAAGTGAGATTAGGTCTGATTGGTATATATTTATGATTGACAGGTAAACGTCGAATCCGAGTGCACACTCTGTGTCTGCCGGTGGTCAGTCAGTTGAATGAAGTGTTTTCTGGAGCGGATATCCAGGCCATCTCGTGCCTGCTGGCCAACATGGGTGAGTGGAACAAACACATTGACATTTTAAGTGCCGAATGCAATATCAATACATCGTGCTCGTTTCTAGTATGTATTAGGGGTTGAACAGACTAGTCGACTTTAATGCTCTGCCATGAAGCTTTAAGCTTGACGTCGACTAGTCGCTGATCATGGCCTATAGAGAGCGAAACATGGTAGGAAATCTTTCAAGTCCACTTTTACACTCCATTTGAGTTAAAATGGCAAATAAATGCATACTCGAGAGCGCTTTTGATTATACCTTCTAGATTGTCAAAATTGATTACCTGAATGCCGGTTTTACACAGTTAATTGTATATGTAGGTTAATCGTCGTTCTAAACTGCTGCGGCATTACACACACACACACACACACACACTCTTCTGTCAGAGCCACAATTTTTTGGTATACCGGTAGTCTGCCCAATGAGTTAAGGGAGTGTAATAGTCTCTCCTCTTTTAAAAAACAGCTTAAATCTTGGATTAGGGACAATTACAATTGTAACCATACACCAAATACTTAAGTCCATGAACACACACACATATATATATATATATATATTAGGGCTGTCAAAAGATTAATCGCATCCAAAATAAAAGTTTGTGTTTACATAATATATGTGTGTGTACTGTGTATAATTATTTATATATATAAAAACACACACAATCATGTATATATTTAAGAAAAATTGGTTATTTATATATAAAATATTTATATATAAAATAAATTATATAAATGTATATACAGTATATAAATGCAAATATTCCTTAAATATATACATAAATATACATATATTATGTAAACACAAACTTTTATTTTGGATGCGATTAATCGCTATTAATCTTTTGACTGCCCTAAAATATATATTTATTTTTTTTATACTGTATTTACTTTATACTGTAATTAAGTTGAGGGTGAGGTGAGCAATATATTGTCTGTTTGAGGGTATGCTCATATTGTTTAAAAATTCCTGCTGTATTTATTACATTGCTACTGTATTTATTAAATTTATAGTCTTTTTTTATTGACTTTTGTATTTTAGGGTGCCTGTTAAGACCTGGCTAGGGAACAACAGATGGAAACTAGCACTTGTAGCTAACTCTGGCTTGTTTACAGCAAGTAACTTGTTTGTTGATCAATGAGCATTGTCCCTATCAAATAAATAAATCAAATAAAAAATAAAAACACAGTAGCGCGCATATCATGCGAAGATCTCTTCCCATGCACATATGGTTTTGTTGTGTGCTCATGTCTTACAATTTCTGGTTTATGTATAGGCTATTAACTATTTCCTTTGTGTGTCACTTCCATTTTACTATGAAGAAAACAAGAGTATGGAAATAGGTTATAGAGAGTATACATACATGACCATGCAAAAAAATCCGTTGCGCATGTGAAAAGTTTCTCCTGTGTAGTGTGTACGCAAAAGTCTATATTTTTTATTTTTTGCAAAGGTCCCTTTAGGGGCTCTGTAGATTAGTTTGTTTTGCTTGCTAGAAACATCAAGTCTCTCTATGTGTCTCTTTGCAGCCATCGATCGCTCAATCTCCTCCAGTCTGTCTGATGCGAGAGACGCGCTAGTCAATGCCGTGGTGGATTGTTTATCAGCGTATCGTGCGAATGGCTCAAACATCCAGCCCTCCGGCCTGGTGGCCCCTGCCTCCCTGCGTCTGTTCCCTCTATATGTACTAGCTCTGCTCAAACAGGTGGGGGCGCTGTATGCACATGCACAACCCGACATTCAGTGACTAACCTCACTTCATTCAAAAGCCATGAAACGGATCATAGAAATCTGTTTCTTAGTGGAAAAAAAGTGTTCTTGTTATTGTTTTTTCCCCCGTCTCATTCAATATATTTCATATTTTGTCTTGTTTCGTCCTGCAGAAAGCTCTGCGAACTGGTACGAGCACCCGTCTGGACGAGCGAGTGTTTTCCATGTGTGAGTTTAAGAGTCAGCCGCTGCATCAGATCATGCGTATGGTTCATCCAGACCTGTACCGCATCGACAACATGACCGAACAGGTAACGCACATTCATACAGGTGTGGTATATAATGGCACATAATGAGATTTAACCAGGATGAGGATGTAGAGTGCATCCGTAATAATTAATGCTCTCTGTTACCATTGAAAAATGTAATTCTGGGAGCGCTGGCCCTTTAATTAGTTACAGTATTATTAGTTATTATTATAGCGCTTTGTATGAAAGCATGCCAAAATTACAAACGTGCATAGACATACTCGAACTACAATAGTATGAACATGAACATCAAACCTTCATGCTTTCAAAACGTGAATAGATGGTAATATTGATTTCCTTTCCCACCCGTTATCATTTGTTCTTAAATATATACACTATCGGTCAAAAGTTTGGAATAATTACGATTTTTTTTTTTTTTTCATGTTTTTGAAGTCTTTCAAGGCTGAATTTATTTGATCAAAAATAGTAAAACCAGTAATATTGAGAAATATTATTATAATTTAAAATGCCTGTTTTGAGTTGTAATATATTCATTCAGTTCCTGTGTTTAAAGCAACATTACTCCAGTCTTCAGAGTCACATGATCCTTTAGAAATCATTCTAATATGATGATTATCAATGTTTTTTTCTGCTTATCTTTGTGGAAACTGTGATAAACTACCATTCAGAAGTTTGGAGTAAGAAATATGGGGCTAAAAATACATTTATTCAACAAGAAAATGCATTAAATGTGACATTTATAATGTTTCAAAAGATTTAGATTTTTAAAAAATGCTTCATTTGAACTTTCTATTCAGCAAACAAAAAGATTAATTAAGCTGCAAGAATATTAATAATAAAAAGAACACTTATTAATCACTGAGCACCAAATCAGCACATTAGAGTGATGTTGCTTCAATTAATAATTTAGAGGTTCATGACAAAGTTCAATTATAGTAGACACTACAATAATTAAACAAAAACATAACTCTTCAAGGAGATTTTTTGCTTTATGCTTATTTTTATGATGCTTGTGCTAACATACAATTGCCTTCCAAATATCAGAAGCCATTTTTATTTTATTTTTATGGCCAGTAATGATGATTTTTGAGATTCGACTGAATAGATGTGTGTGTTTTGTCTGTCCTCTAGGCGGCGCTGCATCTGAATGACTCTGTGATCCCTCAGCCTCCTTTACTGCAGCTCACAGCAGAGAAACTCACTCGAGAAGGAGCGTTTCTCATGGACTGTGGCAGCGTGAGTACATCTCTACACAGATACGACAGCGGTGTGTAGCGGCAGCGTCCCTCACTGTGGTCTCTGTCCTTTGCTCTGCAGGTGATGTACTTCTGGGTGGGCAAGTGCTGTAACGAGATGTTCATACGTGACGTGTTGGGCTACCCCAATTATGCATCCTTACCGTCCAGCATGGTGAGTGTGTGTCGTTGGTGAACTCTTTGTTTTTCATTTCTCACATTACATGTATCTTCTTCCAGGTGACGTATCAGGTATCATATAAAAACAGGATTTTCCTGCTCTTTTAAAAAAAGACATAAACATACTCAAGTTCACAACTCCCTCCCTTGTCTACTCGGACCATTTATTGAAATGAAGCTGCAAAATCATAATGCATTAAGTGGTTAGTTCACCCAAAATTTTTTAATTATTCCATAATTTACTCACCCTCAAGCCATCCTAGGTGTATATGACTTTCTTCTTTTCAGCCAAACACAATCGGATTGATATTACAACAATATTCTGGCTCTTCCCAGCTTTTTAATGGAACGAGTGAATGGTACCCAAAAAAGAGCATCCATCCATCCTAAAAGTAATCCATACGACTCCATGGGGTTGATAAAGGCCTTCTGAAGCGAAGCTATGCGTTTTTGAAAGAAAAATATAAATATTTATAACTTTATTAACTATAATCACTGGCTTCTGGTAACGGCCATATGCAAATCTAGTTACTAAATAGTAAATACTATAATAACCTAAGATTTGATTTAAAAAATCAAAATGTTGACAAATTTTGACATCAAATGTCTTTTAAGACATTTAAAAGTAAATAAAAACAACAAAATTACTAACACTTTAAAATATAAAGATACGCTTAAAGCCTTTCAAACAGCGCGAGTATTAAACTAAGTTGGGTTAAAACAAGGTTTACAGTCATCTATGTCTTAAAGTCTGGTTGATTATGATTTGACTTTTCTAGCTGTAGTTAGTGTGTAATGTTGCTGTTTGATCATAAACAACATCTGCAAAGTTACAACGCTCAAAGTTCAGAGCAAAGGGAGATATTTGCTTTTACAGAAATCACTTTTTAAGGACTACAACAAACGGCGGTAGAGACTACACGACATTCCTCCCGGTTAGTGACATCACCAACCCTAGAATTTACATAAACCCCGCCCCCTGAACACGATTTATAGATTATCATGACAGAATATGCTAATCAATGACGATAACTACACATAATCTACATAAATTCATCAACTAACCATTCAGAAATGTCCTGTTCTTCTACATGTTGTCACTTCTTCTTGAGTCTCTCCATCATTGTCTGACTCCGGTTTGAACATAAAAGGCTAAAAGTTTTTGAAATTTTCAGTGCGTGTGTGTGTGTGAGGTAAAAGGACATGAGCTGTTAAAGCTCCGCCCCCTGTTCAGCTCATTTGCATTTAAAGGAACAGACACAAAACTGTGTGTTTTTGCTCACCCTCAAAAAGTGACTTTAACATGCTATATAAAAATATCTGTGAGGTATTTTGAGCTAAAACTTCACACACACACACTCTGGGGACATCAGAGACTTATTTTACATCTTGTGAAAAGGGCATTATAGCACCCCTTTAAGTGAACGTAAACAGTTGGGAGAAAACCAAAACCACAGCCGTTTGTCATTAATTTTAAACAAACAACAAAAGACAAAGAGAAAATAACTGCTCTCGACTGAATAACTTCAGTAGCTTTAATAAGAATCAGTGTATATATCATTTAAGTCTATGTAGTGTTTTATTTTTACATTTGTTTATTCAATTCCAACTGTTAAATAGACATACTGTGAAAATATATATACATATATATATATATAAAAATAATATAAAAAATGGTTTGGCTGTGCTGCGCAATCACATGGAAAATACTAAAACCAACATGAGAAAATCGTGATATGATATTTTTTGCCATATTGCCAAAAAAACTCAATAATGGCCTTAAATGTTGCAACAGGGTAAAAAATATATTACCTACTTACTTAATATTGCCTCTTGTGTGTTAAAACCACATTCATACCGCAAACACACACAGTGGCTCATGTTTCTCAAGCTCCTCTCTGTCTATATGATCATATTCCTGGAGTTATGAAGGACAGAATCTGCTTCTGATCAGCATTCGAACGTGAACCAAAGTTTGTTTTTCATTATGAAAGGCATTGCTGTCTGCATTATCTCACCCTGGAGAGGATTATGGGCCTTGTATCGTTTCTCTAAACCTCACATTCTTCACTCAAATTTCACACACTCTCCTAAACATCTGAGTATTGCAGACGCTTCACACCGTGTGCACTATGACATCCCCTCTATTGTTTCCCAGTTTTTTTTTCATATTTCTGTCCATTTTATTGGTTACATTTTTATTTTTAGTGAACATTGGCAAGTCTAACTAATTGAATTCATGAAGCTTGTTCAATGTAACAACATTTTTTGTGGTCAAAATAAAAAATAAATTAGGGCCCTAATAAAATGTTTTATTTTTTCACGAATTCATTTTTTTTTTTTCACAATTTTTTTTTCATCATTATTTTTCACGAATTCATGTTTTATTTTTTCACGAAATTCCCTTTTATTTTTCCTAAATTCTGTGTTTCCATTTAAATTTTGGATTCAGTTTTAATAGTTTTATTAAATGTTAAAAATCAAGAAGAGCCTTGAACTTTAACAACCTAATCATTTATGCATTTCTTTTACAATAATAAGTCCCTATGATTTTTTTTTTCTTCAGAAATTGATGTTTGTTTTATTTTTCTAGATTCATGATTTAATACAAACTTGTAATCCAAAACAGTGGTAATCAAATGAAGACATAAAACAATTGTATTAATCTGTTAATGAATAATCCAATGAAAAGTGCAGAACAACAGAGGATTACCTTTTTCCTCCTCTCACTGACGAAAACAGAAACATTTTGGGAATGAATAGAAAACATGCTTTTGGTTGTTCCTGTTTTACAGACTGAGATTCCAGAGTTGCAGACGACGTACTCAGAGCGAACTCGAGCCTTCATTTCTTGGCTGTTGGAGTCGAGAACTTTCCATCCCGCGCTTCATGTGGTCAAGTACGTCTCTCGCTCTCTCTCTCTCTCTCTCTCTCTCTCTCTCTCTCTCTCTCTCTCTCTCTCTCTCTCTCTCTCTGCCTCTCTCTCTCTCTCTCTCTGCCTCTCTCCCTCCCTCTCTCTCTCTCTCTCTCTCTCTCTCTCTCTCTCTCCCCTAATTCCACACAGCTTTCTTCCTCTCCATCTTTCCCAATCGCTTCCTCTCTCCCTTTCCGCCCCTGTTATTCACAGTCACAGTATTGTTCCTGAGGGAGGATGGTGTGTTTTTATACTATCACAGACTGCCTCCTCTCACAGTGGGAGTTACATTCCTTCAAGAGGTTTTTTTTAGATGTTGGTTTGTTATGAAATCTGTGTTTAAACGAGCCCACTAACATTCCTCTCAGATTTAATGCGTCTTAAATCCTTAAATCCTACTGTATCATATTTGATACGCACATTTCTAAGGCCTCTAGCCAATCAACAAGATCAAAACTTCTGGAAAACCTGTTGCACACACTCTACTTCATGCCTTCTGTCATCTGATTAGGCGCGTTTCCATTACAGATTTGCGCAAAATGTTTTTTTTTTTTTTCTTCTTTTCTAAATGTCGACAAAAAACTATTGCAAAATGACACCGTTTCCATTAACCGATTTATGCGACTAAAACTTCATTGTTTTTCCTCTCGCGATAAGTCATTCCAATAATCATGACAACAGACGTTGATAGGTTTATATATATCCCAGTCACCGCACTGGCCATTATTATTACTCGAAGGAGACGTGTGTGTGTTATCCAATCATTAATGGCGAGGAAAGACCGTTATACTGTGAGCGGCTCATATGAGGAGTTTCTGTGTTTCTCCCTCATTCCTGCTTCGAGGTCTTGATTGTGGCGTTTCTTTGAGGTTTATAATCCAGTATTCCTGTAATTCTTTTTGTCTTTTATGAATTTAATAAAGTACTCCGTCTCGTATTCTGTCAAAACACACTGCGTAATCTACGTCAGGCGACTGTAAATGCGCAAAACCTGTTTCCATTGCAGTTTTGCGAAATATTTATTTTTCGAACTGCCTGAAAAACCTCCTCATGCGAGCGTCAACTTTTTTCCGATAAATGCAAGTTTTTGCGCAATTGACGTGATTCCATCGGGCGTGTTTTCAATTCGCAATTTCAATTTGCGCATTTTGAAGAGTAATGGATACGCGGCTACTGATAGAAAAAGTTATTTTGGTATAACTGTAAACGTCATTCTTCAGCTCGTGCCTCACGTGTCTTTAGTTTTTTATTAAGAAAATGTAAGAATAACTTTTTATATTGTTAGTAATATTTAAGATGAACACTTACTGGACTTAGAAACAACTTAGGTTTACTTGATTATCCATACATCATTTTAAAAAATCATGTTCAAAATCAAATGATCATCAGGTTTATGTGTTCATCTCTCAGTCATCATAGCATTGCATTATGTTTTAAAACTACAGAGCTTTGATCATAAAACTAAGCATTTAAATATCATCTTACGAAGACATATTATTGAGAGATATAGAGTGACGAGTGATATTTGTATACATTTTATACAAAAAGTCTGTTATACAGCTATAAAGATCACATTGATTTACATTACAAGCATCAGAAATTAATTTTACTTGTTCATATAAATAACATCTGCATCAAATTGCATATTTTTGCTCAGTTTGAGCCTCTGAGGTGTTTTTCCTCCTGTATGAGCCGTTAAAACCTGATGTAACCTACTTGTTATAGTAGATTAAATATAGCCAAGTTTGATCTCATGTTGACTCATGCAATATTGTCGTTGCAGGGACGACGCCTCGGCCAAGACCAGTTTTTTCCAGCACCTCGTGGAGGACCGCACTGAATCTGCCTTCTCTTATTACGAGTTCTTGCTTCACGTTCAGCAACAGATGTCGAAGTAGGAATCGAAGAACCCCTTTAGAAAACCGGCCCAGGGTCACAGCTAGCTTCTGTCCCGCGGCTCAACTTTAGCAGGGAGTTCATCGATTGGACCGCAGAGAGGCAGAGACACGCCCCCCTGGCCCCACCGGCCAATCACACGGCCTGTGGCTCGTCTGGGGGGAGAGAGTGCTTTAGAGACAAATAAGGATAAAAGAAGTTAAAAAGTAAATAATTAATGGACTATAATGGCAGAAAACAGGAAGAGCATAGGACAAAAGATGAGACGTAGTGGACTGGACTGCACATAGAGACACTGAACAAGCTGTTTTCAATCATTCCCACTGCTTACAAACCCGTTCATATTCTCAGCCATCCTCATGAGTAGCCAGACGCTCATTTTCCTGTTTTACAGAATCATTGTGATCATGTATTTGTTTTTTTTTAATCCTTGTTGCATATTATGAGTCACTCCCCATCATCCGCTCATAGACACTATGTGCTTATACGCGTTTTCTTTATTTGCTAATGTTCTCCTCGTGTCACTTCCCCTCTCCCCAACGCCCACCTCTCCTTATAATGTGACGTGTGAATCCGTGATGGTGTAATAACTCATCTGTCTTCATCCAGCATAGACTCAACAGTGTCTCCTCATCATAAGCTGCTTGACATCGTTTAATGAAGCCGCGATGTCCCTCGCTGACAATGCGTTGTTTTCTTTGGGAAAACGCATCAGGCCACCAACAAATGTTGCTCTCCACTTTGTAACTCAAAAATATTTTAATGTGCTATAATTTATGACAAGCTTATTGAATAAAATGAAATGATAATTCTAGTTGTGAGTTGATTCATTTTCTGTTGTGTATTCATATTCTGGTAATTTGCTTGTTCAATTAACCAGGCAAGTCAGTAATGAAAAAAAATTTATGTTTTATATTTATATTTACATATATATATATAAAACATTTTTTTTTTCATAACTTTCATAACTGACCCCATTTTACATAATATAGCAAAGAAATTAAAATAGGCTGTGATTGCAAAAAAGAAAAAAATATATATATAATAATTATATTATTATTATATAATAAATATAATATAAATATTTTTTCTTTGCAATCAGCCTATTTTCATTTCTTTGCAATATTATGTAAAATGGGGCTTGAAACTGTAATTAATATAGAAATATGGAATTTAAAATATCCAATCAGTATCAGAACACTGATAGTATTTACGTATTATTATAATATTTTATTAATATTTTGAATTGGAATTTTAGTTTTAGAAATTTGTAATTTCGGTTAATTTTTATTAGTATAATTTATATATTTTTAGCTTTTTTAATTCAACTTAAACTTGTTTTATTTTAGTTTAATTCTATTTTTCTCAATTGTATTTTATTTCAGCTTGATTTCAATGAAGAAAATTTTTAGTTAACAATAACAACCCTTTTAATAAATTTCCTCTGAGCAGAAGTGGGTTCACTTTTTCTTCTATATTTAAAATATAAATACACTTATTTAAATGTAAAGTATCTAAAATTAGATTATTATCAGGGATTTCCCTCTGGCTGTGTGAATGACTCTTATTCCTACAGTTAGTCATCATCAAAGGGAGTAAAAGCAAAACTTGTTTCCGGACCTTAAAAGCCACTAAGAATAGAGAAACAATGCAGAGAGGAAAATAAAATGCTTCGGTTTAGTCATGCCGAGGAGGAAAGTGAGCGCATGATCGTTATTCTTGCTATTCCTTGTTAATCAACACATAATTAGTCACAACAAAAACTAAAAATACGACCTTTTAATCCTTTGACAACATTTCAGCCCTTCAGGGCCTCACTGAATATATCTCCAATGCTCAGATTGTTAATAATTGCTTAAGTAATGTGGTTTTGTTGAGGAGAGGTGTGCTATTACTTTTCTAAATTATCAGAATTATTATTTTTGGTTTACAGCGCACGGTAAAGTCCTGTTTATAAGCGTGCTGTCAACAGTTTGATTAACAACATTCGGCAAAATGTATTTTCTGTTGAAGAAAGAAGCTTGGACCAACTTGAGGGTGAGTGAATGAAGACAAAATTACAATTTTGGTTGAACTATCCCTTTAAGGTTTGGTGGATTCTGATTGGCTGTCAATGTTTTTATCGTTCATAAACTGGGG
>NC_136887.1:33571645-33694811 GCF_949152265.1 Phoxinus phoxinus | reverse complement strand
AACTCTAATGCATTATTGTAATCAATTATCTTTACACTTTTTGTATCTTAAAATCTTTAAGATGATCTTATCTCTCTCTCTCTCTATATATATATATATATATATATATATATATATATATATATATATATGAGAGAGAGAGAGAGAGAGAGAGAGAGAGAGAGAGAGAGAGAGAGAGATTTTATAGGAATTTACAAATTAAGGTATACATTAGATTCGATATTTTATAGTAATATTATTATGCATCTGATTAAAAATCATCTTCTATGTAAGTAACGTTGCCAAAAATGAATCCTGGATGTCCACACCTCATCTCTAAACATATGATCTTCACACAGTAAACTCTTTACAACATCATGTCATGATCCAGAGCCACGACTTTAGCAAATTCTGACTCCTGAAAACCTCTGATTATAAAATACAGTGCAGAAAACACTCGTGTGTGTGTGTGTGTGTGTGTGTGTGTGTGTGTGTGTGTGTGTGTGTGTGTGTGTGTGAGAGACGGGCCAGTGTTGTTCACAGGAGCAAGTATGGACACACTGTTACCCAAACCCATTCAAAGAGCTTCAGAAAACCAAACTCTGAGTCATAAACACTCAACACCCTCTCCTCGGGCAACAGAAACACACACGGCTGAAGCGCAGGAATCAGACGCCGGTGAAGAAAAGACCGTGTTTTCAGTCCGCTGCATTGATTCTGTTTTGTTCCAGGACAAGGATCAGTTTCATGACCCACTTCGCACAGGTTTGTGTCTGTACATATTTGCATTTATCAGTTTAAGCATAAATATGTGACCCTTGGAGGCTTGGACCACAAAACCAGTCACATGGGTCATTTTCGGAAATTGAGATGTATACATCATCTGAAAGTTGAATAAATAATCTCTCCATTGATGTGTGGTTTGTTAGGATAGGACAATATTTGGTCGAGACACAACTATTGAAAATCTGGAATCTGAGGAGCAAAAAAATGTAAACATTGAGAAAATCTCCTTTAAAGTTGTGCATTTATGTTCACGATTGTGCTGCATTCACTCACAAAAATACATGTTTTATATATTTACGGTAGGACATTTACTAAATATCTTCATGGAACATGATCTTAATATCCTGATGATTTTTGGCATAAAAGAAAAATGGGTAATTTTGACCCATACAATGTATAGTTGCTATTGCCACAGATATACCCGTGCGGCTCCAGACTGGGTTTGGGATCCAGGGTCACATGTGTAAAAGCATTTGTTATTGCAGTTCCACCAGAGGCCTGTAGGTGTCAGTAGTCTTGTGTTCCACTTTCAGCAGTTTCGGTCAATCTGACAGAAACTGATCAATCATATCTCAAATATCATCTCGAAGACAGCGCTGAAAAACTGAAAATATGTGTGCAATGCATATTAAATACTGTATGAGTAATCTTTCTCCCGGTCATCAACTGTTGCATAGTATATTACGCAACTATGAGGATATTAGAGAGACTTTTTTTTTTTTATTATTGAAATTCTTTGCCCTAACTTCATAGAATTGAACAATAAAACACAACTTCAACATTTATTAGGTGAAAAAAGAGATTGTATCCTATAGCAGCAAGAGACCTTGATGTCTGTTACAAAAAGAGGGAGGAGTCACTAATCTGTGATGCACTCACACACACACACACACTGCATGCACACGCTCACACATGCAAACACTCACACACACACACACACACACTACATGCACATACTCACACACACACACAATACATGCACACGCAAACACACACACACACACTACATTCACACGCAAACACTCACACACACGCACACTGCATGCACACACACACACACTGCATGCACATGCTCACACACACACTGCATGCACACGCAAACGCTCACACATGCAAACACTCACACACGCGCAAACACTCACACACACACACTGCATGCACACGCTCACACATGCAAACACTCACACACACACACACACACACACACTACATGCACATGCTCACACACACACTACATGCACACGCAAACACACACACTACATTCACACGCAAACACTCACACACACGCACACACATGCAAACACTCACACACGCGCAAACACTCTCTCTCTCACACACACACACACACACACACACACACACACACGCACGCTCACACATGCAAACACTCACACACGCGCAAACACTCTCTCACACACACACACACACACACACACACACACACACACACACACACACACACACACACACACACACACTGCATGCACATGCTCACACACTCACACACACACTGCATGCACACGCAAACACTCTCTCTCTCACACACACACGTACACACACGAGTGAGTGAGTGTGTGACTGTGTGTATGGTTTATGAGAACACAAATGTGTGTAATGACATGGGTATTACAACGACGTAAACATGGTTTATGAGGACGTCTCCTGTGTCCTCAAACCCAACAGCTAAAAAAACACACACATACTAAATGGTGTTTTTTTAAATGCAAAAAATGCAGAAAGTTGTGTGTGATGGGCCGGGTTAGGGGTCGGGTCAGAGTGTGTGTGTGTGATGGGCCGGGTTAGTGTAAGGGGAAAGAATATACAGTTTTTACAGTATAAAAACCATTATGTCTATGCAAGTCCCTGTAAACCACGTGAGTGTGTGTGTGTGTGTGTGTGTGTGCATGTATACTTACCAGAGGTTGTGTGTGTCATGTATAGTGATATATAATGAGAGCAGAGGGTCCATATTTCCTCTCCTCCTCCACAAACCCGTCTCCACAACAGATGTGTGTTTCCAGCACACGACACACGGATGTTCCTGTGTTCAGAGAACTCACCGATCAGCATTCAGTCCATGAGGACAGCAACAAACACAACACACGTGAACAAACACGACACACACGTAAACTGCTGTTGATGGAGAAACACACAACGGCTCATTCGACTCCAGATGTAGTGCCTGAGTTTCGAGATGAGCAGATGTGTGTGTGTATTTGTACATGATTAGATGTGTTTGAACAAGCAAACTCAAGGTCCTTCAACCCGGCTTCACTGACACATATTTTTTGCTTATATTATATAGTCCCAAAAACATATTACAGTAAAAATCGATGTAATTTTCCTTTTTTTTTTATGTCAATTCAGTGAAAAATAATGGGAATAATACTAACATGATGTATAAATAAATAATTTTTAAATAGTATATAATTTATATTAAATAAAGGAATATATATATATAGGCTATGTATATTAATTTAATAATAAACAACTCGTATTACAGTAAGAAAATGTACATTTTATATCAATTCATTGTAAATTTAAAGGGAGTACAGCAACTAACATGATGCAAAATATTTTTAAATAGTAGGCTATATAATTGTTATTAAATAAGTAAATATAAACTATTATAATTGTTAATCAATATATAAATAATATATATATGTATTACATATGAATTGATATGTAATTAATTAATTATAAGTATTTATTTACTTATTTATTAACAATTATATTCTATTTTAAAGTATATATATATATATATATATATATAATTCATTATAATATAATTAAGAATGTTTTTTATTAATAATAACAACTGTTATTATTATATTTATATATTTTTGGAATATTTTTGCATCATGGGAAAATGTGCTTAATTGTCATGAAAATAGTGTATTGCTTAATGGTCATAAAAGTAGACAAAATATAGATTGATTTATTCTGAATTTTGGGGCATGATGATGATGATGAAGATATGCTGTGACGTCACCGGGAGGGCATTACATAATGCTTTGAAGGAGTTCGATCATCATCATCATCATCATAACTTACAGTTCACGCGCCAATGCTGTCACTGAAAAGAGGCGTTTCGCGCGCGTCAGCGGACAGAAGTTTCTCTCTCTCTCTGTGTGTGTGTGTGTGTGTATGTGTGTGTGGATCATCATCTCACACTGACTGTGTGTGTTCCCTATCCCACAGCGTTTCCTCCTGGAGCCTGGCGTCTCTTTTCAACACTTTGGACTTTATTTGCATCGGTCGAGCTGTGATTTGTGCTTCCAGCGCGTTGGTCAGTGTGGAGTTGAAACATGAGCGCGAGTGGAAACGCGATGGCGATGTTCGAGACGCGTTTAGCGGACGATCAGATTAAAGTTCTGGAGGAGAATTTCACGAAGGTCAGCAAACATCCCGACGAGACCACGCTGATGCTGATCGCGGCGGAGTGCGGGCTGAGCGAAGAGGAGACCGCGGTGAGTTTACAGGAGATCCTCATTAGTCATTACTGGCGACCGACGCGACGCGATGAACCAAGTCAAAGCCGCGGCACGGTCATTGGTCGATCGGGCGCGTTTTAGTTTTGCCGCGTCTTTCTCATTGGTCGAATTGGCTCGCGTTTTGTTGTGTCGCCTTAAATGCAGGAACAAATATATATATATATATATATATATATATATATATATATATATATATATATATATATATATATATATATATATATATATAATATAGTAGGCCTAACATAACATAGGCCTATATAATAATTAATTAAAACAGCAACGACCAATATTGTTATATTTATATATTTTTGGCTTAATGAGAATTAGACTTTTTTTTTGCATCATGGCGTAAATGTGCTTAATTGTCATGAAAATAATGTTATATCATTCTATCTATCTATCTATCTATCTATCTATCTATCTATCTATCTATCTATCTATCTATCTATCTATCATTCTATCTATTCATCTATCTATCTATCTATCATTCTATCTATCTATCATTATATCTATTCATCTATCTATCTATCTATCTATCATTCTATCTATCTATCATTATATCTATTCATCTATCTATCTATCTATCTATCATTATATCTATCTATCTATCATTCTATCTGTCTGTCTGTCTATCTATCAATCTGTCTATCTGTCTATTATTTTGATCATTAGCATGTGCTTCTAGTTTTAATGTCAAAATCTGTCTTTAATATTAGATATTTATTTGAATGTTTTAATGCTTACTCATAATTATCTTAATAAAAGCAAAATTATAAAAGTACATCATTTATTTAATAATACTTTTTAATATAATTTAACACACACCTACCTTTGGCAATATATTTGGTACTCTGATATGTACCACTATATCATGCAATCTCAATGTAATTACAATTTTTTTTTAAACTTGGTCCTGCCATGAGATGCATGTTCAAAAACACAGTATTTTAATACCATGGCCTATTAATACCATGTACGTTTTTGCTCAGTTTAGTTCAAACAACATATTGTTTGACATATGGCTTATGAGCTTTTATTGCCTGACTTTATTTGATCAGGAAAAGTTTATGATAACGATAAATGTTAATGTAATCCTGCCGAGAGGTGTTCTCCTATCGAGGTTAAAACGTATAAAAGTTCAAAATTGCACAATGAAGTTCATTAATCAACCCTTCTGAGGTGTGAACACTAGTTTTCAGTTACACACGATCGAGATATTCACCCTAAACCGCATAACGGTGATGTAAGCTTCTCTTCTGCATTGTCTTCATTCCTGTTTTGCTGTCAGCAGCTCAAAATAACACACTGACAGCATTAAACGCCGAAGGGTGTGTGTGTGTGTGTGTGTGTGTGTGTGTGTGACTGACACTGACCATAAACAAAGTGTTGGAACACAATAGGCGACCCGAGCGCCTTTCCTCTTACGGACCGGGTCGACGTGTTCAAACACATTGTGTCTGATTTCTAAAAGCAAACGCACACTAGAGTCATAATGATGTAACGGGGCAGTTATATTGCTGTAATGCGTCTAACTTACTGATCTAAGAAAGCAATACGCCCCGCGAAGCCGTGTTTTATAGTGAATTTATTGAATCTAAATTCACTGTAAAACACGGCTTCAAGGGGTTATACCGTTATAAAACGGTTACTCCATAAAAACATTAATTTTAATATTAATTTTATTCACCAGCAACAAAAAATATAACGTTATAACACATTTATTCCTCCGCCAAGCAATGTAGTTCCAACGAGGTTGCCAAGCAACATACAGCAACAAAGAATCGCAAACGGCAGTTGCGCAGTAACACTAATGTAATGCGGTCACCGGTGTGTGTTTGTTGACGGCTTCGAACGCGGCTCAACCAATCAGAATCAAGGACCGGAACTATCCGTTTTATAATAGATATTTTAGAGCAGCAGTTTGGCAGATTGTTACTGGAAACACATTCCTTCATGAGGCTGGTCTGTTTCTGTCACTATGATTGTGAAAAAGCCAGTGCATTTAGTGAAAACGCCTTTGTGATCCATCATCATCATACACAATAGAACAGGCTTAGTAATTCAGGGGTGTGTGTGGATGTATACAGTGCACTTAAATACTTAAACATTGCGTATTCTCGCTAAAACATGCCCGCTATACCATTCAGAAGTTTGTTTGAAAGAAAGAAATGAATACTTTGATTCATTGAGGAAGCATCAAATCTATCAGAGGTGACAGTAAAGACATTTATAATGTTGCTAAATATTCTTTTGAACTTTCTATTCATCAAGAAATCCTGAAAAAAATAATTGATAATAATCATAAATGTTTCTTGAGCATCAAATCATCATATTAGAGTGATTTCTGAAGGATCATGTGAAGACTGGAGTAATGATGCTGAAAATTCAGCTTTGATCACCGGAATAAATTACACTTTACTATATATTCACATAGAAAACATCTATTTTAGATTGTAATACAGTAGCTTATATGCAGTATATGCAAGTTAAGCGCAGTGCCTCCTCTATGGCTTTATTTATTAAGCAAATTATGACCCGGGGAAACTGGTTTGAATAACAAACTCTGTCCTGGTACTGGGGGAAATGATGTCACCGCTTTGCATTAGAAGACTGAAACGCAAAAGGTGCGGTATGAGGAACAGGTGAACACCTCTTTCTCTCTCTACTGTAAACCGGTCAGGCCTGCTCGCCGCGTTGTGTGTGTGTGTGTGTGTGTGTGTGTGTGTGTGTGTGTGTGTGTGAACGTGAGGGTTTGCTTGTGAAGGGTGGACACTGTTTGTCTGGGTCAATAATGCACATGCATCTTTACTTCTGCAGAAATGCTGTTCTCGCTGTGTTTAAACACCCCGTTTTCTCTTTTGCTGAAACATTACTGTTTTTTAGACGAGCAAACAAAAATATTACCAAAGAGGGGGATTTTACGTGGTGCTTTTTATATACCCTGTGGTGTGTGTTTTTTTTGTGGAAAGCACTGACAGTTTTGCAAGTGTGTTGCAATGATAGTGTTAAAGATCAATGTCAGAGCTGTGGTCCATTTCTATGAAAATCTGCTATTTTGGGATGTTTGTAAAGCCTCAGTTTCACCAATCACACGTGTGGTATCTGTTAGGAGTTATAAAACATTAAAGCACACGAGACAGGAGTAGCGAACTTCATCCGTCTTTTTAATAACTCTCTAACTTCTGTTCTCACACATTACAATAGAAACAAAAATAGTAGTCAACAATACGATTATTTTCATGAACAGAACAACATGTTTGAGAACTGTCAAAATCCACTCATTTTGTTAAGAAAACTAAAAAACTAAAAAATAAATGAAAAAAAGCTACAATTTATGTAATTATGGAAGCTTGTTTAAAAAAAACGTATAAAAAGTATTAAAAACAAAGTCAGAACTGTGACATAAGAAGTTGCATTTTCGAGAAGAAATAAACTATTGTGAGAAATAAAGTTGCAAGAAATTAAGTCACAATTGCGAAATAAATTTGTAATTGCAAGAAATAAGGTCAGAATCACAAGATGTAAATAAAATAAAGTCAGAAGCGCGAGATGTAAATTCGGAATTGCGAGAAATAGTCAGAATCGCGAGATATACATTTTGGAATAGCGAGAAAAGTCAGAATTGCGAGATATAAACAGAGTTGTGAGAAATAAAGTTGCGAGAAATTAAATCAAAATTGCGAGATATAAATTTGTAAATGCGATAAATTAAATCAGGATTGCTGAAATTAAGGCAGAATTGTGAGATAAAAGTCGCAATTAATAAAAAAAAACATTGTATCTGATCTCCTGATGTCT
Source organism: Phoxinus phoxinus (assembly GCF_949152265.1). Taxonomy (NCBI): domain Eukaryota; kingdom Metazoa; phylum Chordata; class Actinopteri; order Cypriniformes; family Leuciscidae; genus Phoxinus; species Phoxinus phoxinus. Next base: position 33,686,751 of record NC_136887.1, on the reverse strand, counting down.
CTCTCTCTGTCCTGTAGAAATGGTTCAGGATGAGAAACGCTCAGTGGAGGAAAGCAGAAGGCCTTCCCGCTGAACTGGGATCAGTGAAGGACTGAGATCTTCATCATTCCTCATGTTTTCCTCTTTCCTCTCTTTGCTCCTGTCATTGTTCAGTCGACCTGGAGACCTGAAGCTGGATGTGTTTTGTTTATTTTTTTTTAAATCTAAGATGTAATCTTTTGCTCAAAGCATATGTTTGCCATGTATTTTTATTGCTATTATAACTATCAAATGTACGTAAATAAACTAATGTAAGCATATGTATATAAAGAATTACATCTGTGTTTTCAGGGTTTATTTTATGTGTCGAATGAGCTTGTTTGCAGAGAAAGTGTGACACAGATCTCTTCAATATCTCAATTGTTTGTCCTAAAATGATATTAAATGGAGAGCAAATGTCCATGTCTTCTGCTTATTATATATTTCTCCTCTTTTTCTTCTTGAAATCTCAAACTCTGGACAGATAGTAAATATCAAAGTCTGCAATCAAAAGTCAAAGATGGACTCAAATAAAAACCAAATTCACGTAATATACTCTTGCTGTACAACAACAATTGCTTTTTTTATTAGTTGCTTCATGAATAATCTTGTCAGCTGACACAATGAGAAGTTTCATGATCACTGAAGAGCAACATCTGAGCACAGAGTTTTTCTCTGAACACCGACTCACAGTGTTCAGGAAAGCCAGAGGTTTTAGAATGAAGTCCTGATGAAGAGGATCTAGTGAACGCATCGACTAAACGACAGCATCATGTGGAAAACAGTGAGAGTGAGTCGCATGCGGATAGCAGAGTTTCATCAAATATTTAAGTCTTTAAACAAAGGATGACGAGGCCGCTTTAGAGTGCAGCTGACTGCAGTGGTGTGTGTGTGAGAGAGTGTGTGTGTGTTGAGTGAGAGAGAGAGTGTGTGTGTGTGTGTTTGAAAGAGAGAGAGAGAGTGTGTGTGTGTGTTTGAGTGAGAGAGAGTGTGTGTGTGTTGAGTGAGAGAGTGTGTGTGTGTGTGTTTGAAAGAGAGAGAGAGAGTGTGTGTGTGTGTGTTGAGTGAGAGAGTGTGTGTGTGTGTGTTTGAGTGAGAGAGAGTGTGTGTGTGTGAGAAAGATAGCGAGAGAGTGTGTGTGTGATAGAGAGCAAGAGTGTGTGTGTGTGTGTATTTAAGTGAGAGAGAGAGTGTGTGTGTGTGTGAGAGAGAGAGAGTGTGTGTGTGACAGAGCAAGAGTGTGTGTGTGTGTTTCAGTGAGAGAGAGTGTGTGTGTGAGAGAGCGAGAGAGTGTGCGAGAAAGATAGCGAGAGAGTGTGTGTGAGAAAGATAGCGAGAGAGTGTGTGTGTGTGTGTGAGACAGAGCAAGAGTGTGTGTGTGTGTTGAAATAGCGAGTGTGTGTGTGTGTGTGTGTGAGAGAGAGAGAGTGTGTGTGTGTGAGAGAGAGTTTGTGTGTGAGTGTGTGTGTGTGAGAGAGAGCGAGAGAGAGTGTGTGTGTGTGTGTTTGTTTTGAGAGAGAGTGTGTGTGTGTGAGAGAGTTTGTGTGTGAGTGTGTGTGAGAGAGAGCGAGAGTGTGTGTGTGTGTGTGTGTGTGTGTGTGTGTGTGTGTGTGTGTGTGTTTGTTTGACATAGTGAGAGTGTGTGTAGAGCAGTGGGGTGTGACAAGAAAACACTCCACGCCCTCTTCGGAAAAACAAACATGTTTATTTGACTGCTGCACAGATGCTGCTCTGAACACACACACCCCTACACACACACACACACACACAGAGGTTGGGTGCCAACGTTTTCCATTTCTAATGTCATTTCTATCGAGAAATTACTACTATGCTTATCTTGCTGTAGTAGATCATTAAACCGTTACGCTGCCTCAGAAGTCTGTCTGATATCAGTTAGCGTGAGGAACCTCCGTGGTCAAACGCAAAAGTCCTGACGGGTCATTGCCTATAAGACAGCAAGTCACTGCCTACGTTTCAGGCCCTGTCCCAAATGGCACACTCCGGACTTGTGGACTTCCTCAGAGTCCACACTTTGGTACCGTTATGTAGTGCAGACCTATAGGGCCCTTGGCGAGAGTCCACGAGGGCGCATTGAGAGGTATTTTTGGGACAGACTCGATCGTCACGCCGGAAATAGGAAGACGGTCCGGTTGTTGTTTAAATATTATATTTCTACATTTACATATGACTCAGTAAAGCCCTGACATTCGGTTATATTTATTTAATGAATCATAATGCGATCGTAGCCTATTATTCAGTGCACTATTTATGTTTATATTAAATATAAATATATATTTATGTTTGAGACATCAACCACTGGTTGATGACCATATGTTTGTATAAACTGTAGGTAACAACTGGTAAAATGTACGCATAGGTCATAAAAACCATAATGATATTTACACTTAAATATTTTCTTCTCATGTTAACGTGAGCGAAAGCTCCTCCCATTCATTGTCTGATTGGCCTTTCGCAAATTCGCAAGGATTTCTGGGTAGTTAAAGTGCGTGAAGCCTGCATCTATGCGGGCTTCGCGGAAGACCGCTTCAAGGGTACAAAGGGGGCGCTGCTGAGCACACTTCAGAGCGGTAAAATGATGAATGGGACGGCCTACGGACTCGTAGACTCAGCGAGCACGCGCATTTTAAGTCCACGAGACCGAAAGTCCACATGAAGTGCGTCATTTGGGACAGGGCCTCAGACGCAGCCAACATCAGCGATTCTAGAGGGAGGTGCTAATTCATCCTCCACAGGGAGTTTGATTGACAGGCGATCTGACCAATCATAATCTGCCATCCACCGAATCCGCCATTTTGTCCGTCAAAGCAGTCAGGAGAGTTAGTAGATTAACGTCGTTGATAACGAAGAGATGATCTTGTCTGTCAGCGCATTGTGTATTTTTATTGAATGTATTTTTCACTGCGTGAGAACATGATGTGGCATGAGAGCGGCATGGCTTGTCGGGCATAGCAACAGTAACTAAAGGGGCGGGTCTTTAAGAACGGTCTATTGGCAAGTGTAGGGGGCGTGGTTTGTTGTACTGTGTGCAGTCAGGCACACTAGCTGAATGCAGTGAGACTTGGCCACTCTGTGATTGGTTGATTGCACTAGTCTCCGCCCACTCCTGCACCAATCAGAACACTTGAACACTCATTAATCTCAGCTGTGCTGGTGTCGAGAAGTTTAAAAAGCTCTTGTGTTGATCAGCGGGGACAGATCATTGGTTAACCTTGGTGATATTATTTATCTTGACTCTCTTTGTCTGTTTTTCCTCCCTGTGGTATCGTAATCCTCCCACAGGTTTTGTTGTTGTTGGTCTTTATTGGTTTGGCCCTGTATTTGGGCTAACCATTTTCTCCAGTTAATTTTATCTTCTTGTCCATTGTCCAAGCAGTTGAAACGTGAAGTGAAGTGAATATAAAATTAAACATCAAATTGATTTAAAAAGGACAGAACATATTAATTAAATTTTTTTTTTTTAAGCAAGATTGCATTGATGAAATGCCTCCCTGTTTGGCTTCTAAAGTGATTCTCTCTCTCTCACACACACTCACACACACACACACACACACACTCACCGCTGACCACAGAACCTTCTGACTGGGTTCTATTTGAAGAGTTAATATACAGTGAGAGGAACTAGATCTATTTACTGAATCTGAAAGACTGACGGAGAGCTGTGCCATTGTGTGTTTCCCTGACGACTCGACAGACACAAGTGCAATCTGTCACACACAAGAGAGAGAGAGAGAGAGAGAGAGAGAGAGAGAGAGAGAGAGAGAGAGAGAGAGAGAGAGAGAGAGAGAGAGAGAGAGAGAGACATTCAGTGACGAGATCAACTGGATAGTGTCCAAACTCTGAACTACTTTTCAATTTGACAGTTCGCAAAGACCCGCCCCCCTTAGTTACTGTTGCTATGTCCGACAAGCCACGCCTCTCTCACGCCACACCATGTTATCACGCAGTGAAAAATACAGGACACTGACAGACAGGATAGACCAGCTTACTTTTCGGTTACTTTGTTTTGATATTAAACATATTAAACAAAGTCTCACTTTTCAAATTTGGTCATTTAAAAAAAAAAATTTAAACAATAAATAGCGTTTTGTGGCTCTTTAATGTGTGTGACAGATCGCTGTGTCGCCTCAGTTAAAGCCGCTCGTGAACCGATCATCTCTTCCTTCTAGTTCATTTATTTTATAGCATCAAATAAACATGAATGAACATCAGAAGGAATATTGTTTTAACCGCGGAGAGACGTCAGTACACTCCGCTTCTCAAGCTCAAATCCTCCATGTTAATCTACTAACTCTCCTGACTGCTTTGTCGGACAAAATGGCGGATGGCGAAGTATGATTGGTCAGATCACCTGTCAATCAAGCTCCCTGCGAAGGGTCAATTAAACCCAAAGGAGCATAATTTTTTTTAATTGAGCATTTATTGGTTGTTAACAGTAAATACAATATAACACAACAAAACCAATGCACTTTAAATTAAAAACACAGGAGGAAAATATTTAATATTATTTATTAAGTTTATATATATGTATTTGGTGCTATCAAATCGATTAATCGCATCCAACAAGTTCTTATATATATATATATATATATATAATGTAAATATGTAATTGATTTGACAGTAAACTTTTATGTTAGATGCGATTAATCACAATGTGTTCTTGCTGAATAAAAGTATTTCCTTAAAAAAATATCCTACTGACCCAAAACTTTTGAACAGTAATGCGTGTATAATATAGATAAATAATTGTTTTTATATAAAATGATTACGTTTTATATCACAGTAAACCGTGTAGAATGAAAGCACTTCCACCGATCCACCAACCAGATGCTGATCATCTCAGATTCTCTCGGTGTTTGGCACTAAAGTGCAGAAGAGAGGGTCTGGAAACACTAGCGCTGTGAAACACACTCCTGTGTGAGAAGCCAGGCATGTCACCGAATAATAGAGTACTTTCATTTCAGTCAGAAAGAGTCCAGAGACTGAATCTGAGACCGTGATTAGAAAACCAGAGCGAAAGAAAGAACGAGAGACCAAACGCTGGATGGAAAGAGAGAAAGACTCAATAACTTCAGACGATGAATGCGCTGGAAAGCATCCTCTGGTTTCCTCAGGTCCGCCATGTTGGTTCTCTGGGTGGGATGTAATCTTTAGAGAGGGCTTTAGGGGCGGATAAATCCCGGATCCGAGCACTCGCCCGGGCTTTCCCTGCTCTTCGAGACACCTGTGAGTGAGACTCCATCAATACACGCATTTCATCTCGGACAACCAACAATGTGCAGCGGATATATGCTTTTAAACCTCACCATGGGTCTCATTCATGAAACACGAGCAGAACTAATTCTTGTGTAAATCGTGTGTAAAGTGGTTCTGGCGTAAATTTTCGGATTCATTAAAATGTTCGTATTTTCCAAATGTTAGTTGGTACGAAATAAATCTACACCTGCTCCCAGCCACGCGTAAACAGTGCGTCTAACATCCGAACGTTTTGCTGCATTTTAATTCACCTTAATGTCCATATTTACACAGCATTTTGAAAAAAATTTGATTTAGTAATTACATTCGGTTTTTCTTATTACTTTTATTATGAGAGCCAGTAATAGCATCTGCAAACGGAACACTTTAATCAAATAATTAATTGCTTTCTATAGGGCTGGGCTATATTTTTCGAAGTGAACTAATTAGTTTCTTGCAGTCAAGCTTCATGTCGAACCATTTTCTCTTCCCTTCTGGGACTGTTCGATTAACAGATGAAACTCCAGTAACTGCGTCTGTAATATCTGCCAAGCTTCCTCTTTTAGGACCTGATACGCCACTATGTACGCTTGAAAATAAAATGTGGCGTTTTGAATGAACTTCTGATAATAAAATATTATCTGATAATGAGAAATGTTTCTTTTTCATTCGCTTTTGAGAAGACATGTTGAAATCCTTCGTTTGGTGTCATAATATGATGCCCATATATAGTCAGTCGGATTTAATGGGCGGGGTTTATGGTAATTGAGAATGAGCGTGCACGCGCGTCCCATTTACGACTGATTGGAATTCATTAACACACACACACATTTCACTATCACATCTGACGTTTACGAAGTATTTGTGAATCAAGAGTTTTCGGGAAGGTCTCTTTACGCGCAAATCACTCGCATATTTACTCGTATATTTACGAACGTTTCATGAATGAGACCCATTGACTATATACTTCGTTAAAATAATTCTGGAACGAGTGTATTGTACAGATCTAAAACTTGTGTTACTTTTAACGTTCGAAAAAGACTTGATTATGCAGATGTAGTTTATCAGAATGCATCTAAAACTAAACTTTTGCCTCTTACCGCTTATATTAAATTGTGTAGATTTGTTATTGGATGTTCATTTTTTTACGCACCATTGTATCATGTATGTATTAATTACCCTAATTAGTTGAGACAGTATTTGACATTATATTCTTTATCATATCATTTAAGACATTCTTCACATTATTTTTAGTTAAGAAAGCATTTAGGTTTAAGGCCCCATAAAATGAAGTCAAAGATCGTACATTTAAATGTTTGAAAGTGGTTTGTTTCATTGTTTTGAAACTTGTTGTAATTGCTTTAGATGATATATCTATGATTATATTTATTAATGCTAGACAAAAAAAAGAAAATCAGGCAGGTCATTTTTGTAGTGGTGTGTTATTTTGTTGTGTTGAATTAGGTGACTGTTGTTTTTGTTTTGTCTTGTGTATATTGTTTTGTTGTTTAACTTTTGTGTATTACAAACTTAGTGCCAGTCACGTTGGAAGTTACCGAGCTGGGGACTATTTTCAGGCGCTGTGTAATATCATTGCGCTGCTGTACGGCTGCAGTTCCTTGATTATTACGCAGGAATGAGAGTATAGTTCCTAGTCATATTCATAAATATCATATAATAAAGGCTAGATGTCTCGTCCGCGCTGCTGGCCAATGGAGGTCGACGTCCGCACACGGCGGCCATCTTGCCACAGTCAGCTCGCTCACTCGTAACATTGTGTTTTAATGGTGCATGCACTTTTTAAATAACCATAACTTGCTCAATTTTCTACCGATTTTCAAACGGGTTGGTTTGTTATAAACGTCAGAGATGTAGTTATGACACTGCCTACTTATGAATAATTATAATATTATATATTTCAACATGTTCAAGCATCCAGAATTATAGCCACGTTAATAACGTTTGTAAGAAACCAAACCGTTTGTAAATCCGTCAAGATTTCAGCGAGAAAAGAGTATCTGTGTTCATGCAGATCACTCACCGAGTCACCGTACAGAAAGCTTCCCTGTGACAAGATGGCCGCCGGGTGATGACGTTAGAGACTCCGCCGTAAGACATCTAGCCTTTATTATATGATATCGATGGTCATATTGGCCTAGAAAATTGCAACTTTTAATTTTCTGTCGGTCTTAGTACACGATGTAACTACAGAAGAGTCAAGTTTTAAATAGGAAAAATATCAAAACTCTTTGGTAATTTTTTTGAGAGAGATGCTAACGGTCTAATCAGATTCAATGATCTATGCTAAGCTACGCTAAAAGTGCTAGCGCCAGACCCGGAGATCGGCTGAATGGATTTGAAAACAATAAAATTAACTCTAGGGGAGATGGAAAATGAGCCTATTTACAAAAAAAGTGGAGTGTTCCTTTAAAAGCGCTGTATAAATGAAGGTGACTCGACTCTTACGGGTCGGATTGGACTCTCTGGCCGTCCGGGGTCGTAGAAGTGTGTGTTCTCTCGGAGTCTGGGCAGTGAGAGCTGCTCGAGTCTGGATGTCATCTTGGCCGTTTGGGCTGCATACGAGATGAGTGTCTGGACGTTCTGCACACGAACACACAAAACTCATCGTCACAGTGGACCGCCTCAAAGCACCAGAACCCGTCTGTGGTTGTGTAAAAGCGATGCGGGTTCAGACCTGTCTGTCGCTGCTGAAGTTCGGGTGGCTGGCTTTAGGGTTGGCCAGATGGAGGATTCGGGGAGAGACCATCGCGTTCCTCACACTGGGACTCACGTGCCAGATGGGACAGTCATGCTCACACAGCAATGAGTGTGGAGAACTAGAGACACACACACACACACACAGATCAGAAAAAAATATGCTGCTTTACACTACTTTTCAAAAGTTTGGGGTCAGTAAGATTTTTTTTTTTTTTTAAAGAAATAAATCGTTTTATTTAGCAAGGACGCAATATATTGATCAAAGCGACAATATAGGAGACATTTATAATGTTTATAATTTAAATAAATGCTTATTTGCACTTTCTATTAAAAATTGTATCACAGTTTCCACAAAACTTTTCAATATTGAGCAGAAAATCATCATATTAGAGTGATTTCTGAAGGATCATGTGACACTGAAGACATGATGCTGAAAATACAGCGTTGATCACAGGAATAAATAACATCTTAACAAATATTCACATAGAAAACAGTTATTTTTATAACTGCAATTATATTTCACAATTTTTTCTGTATTTTTGATCAAATAAATGCAGCCTTGGTGAGCAAAAACATGTACAAAATCTGACCGACCCTAAACTTTTGAAGTTTCCTTGCAAATTTACACACAGATTTTAGAAGTTTTTTATGTTTATGTTTTTATTTTCTATATGTAACCGACCAATAACCAGTGTTATCTTAGGATCACTGTAATTTTAGTATATCATGGTCATAATATACTACTATAACTTTTGGTAACATTTTGAATTACATTTTATTTGTATATTTTCGCTTTAATTTTAGTTTAAAAAATATTATATTTACATTTTTATTATTATTATTATTTTTTTAATTGTCAAGTTTTTTAGTTTTATATGAATGGCTTTAACAATAATAATTGTGAGACACACTTTGTTTTCTAATATAACATCATCGTCTGCTCTGGTTTGATCAGAATCAGAAAGTTTCTTCTGGTTTGCAGCGCACGTGTTCTCAAGATGTTGCGTAACACAAATCCACAGGTTGTAAAATAAAACTGAATCCAGAGAGGAGCGTGACATGATTTATTCACCACTGAATCCTCTCAAAATAAAGTCTTCACAAACAAAACTATACGATAACTGACACAATATGCGAGTCTTTAAAACAGCTTGGATATTAAATTGGGCCCAGATCTGAGACTGTGATGTAAGAAAGAAAGACACACACACACACACGTACGCAGACAGACACACGCGCACACACACATACGCACACAGACAGACACACGCACGCAGACACACACACAGACACACACACACACACACACACACACAAACACACGCACACAGACAGACACACGCACACAGACACACACACACACAAACCAATAGACAGACACACACGCACACACACAGACAGACACACGCACGCAGACACACACACACAGACACACACACACAAACCAATAGACAGACACACACGCACGCAGACAGACAGACAGACAGACACACACACACAGACAGACACACACACACACACACACACACACATAGACAGACACACACACACACAGAGACAGACAGACACACACACACACACACACACAGAGACAGACAGACACACACACACACACAGAGACAGACAGACACACACACACACACACAGACAGACAGACACACACACACACACACATAGACAGACACACACACACACAGAGACAGACAGACACACACACACAGAGACAGACAGACAGACTCACACACACAGAGACAGACAGACACACACACACAGAGAGAGACAGACACACACACACACACACACACAGACACACACAGACACACAGAGACAGACAGACACACACACACACAGAGACAGACAGACACACACACACAGAGACAGACAGACACACACACAGAGACAGACAGACACACACACACAGAGACAGACACACACAGACACACAGAGACAGACAGACACACACACACAGAGACAGACAGACACACACACACAGAGACACACACACACACAGACAGACACACACACACACAGAGACAGACAGACACACACACACAGAGACAGACAGACACACACACACAGAGACAGACAGACACACACACACAGAGACAGACAGACAGACAGACAGACACACACAGACAGACAAACGAACAGACACACACACACACACACACACACAGAGACAGACAGACACACACAGAGACAGACAGACACACACACAGAGACAGACAGACACACACAGAGACAGACAGACAGACAGACACACACACACAGAGACAGACAGACACACACAGAGACAGACAGACAGACACACACAGACAGACAAACGAACAAACAGACACACACACAGAGACATACAGACACACACAGAGACAGATAGACACACACACACAGAGACAGACAGATAGACACACACACAGAGACAGACAGACACACACAGAGACAGACAGACACACACAGAGACAGACAGACAGACACACACAGACAGACAAACGAACAAACAGACACACACACAGAGACAGACACACACACACAGAGACAGACAGATAGACACACACACAGAGACAGACAGACACACACAGAGACAGATAGACACACACACACACACACACACACACACACATAGACAGACACACACACACAGAGACAGACAGACACACACACAGAGACAGACAGACACACACACACACACAGAGACAGACAGACACACACACACAGAGACAGACAGACACACACAGAGACAGACAGACACACACAGAGACAGACACACACACACAGAGACAGACAGACACACACACACAGAGACAGACAGACACACACACACAGACAGACACACACACACAGACACAGACAAACGAACAGAGACACACACACACAGAGACAGACAGACAGACACACACAGAGACAGACAGACACACACACACAGAGACAGACACACACAGAGACAGACAGACACACACACACAGAGACAGACACACACACACACACATAGACAGACACACACACAGACACAGACACACACACACACACACACACACAACTGAGTAAGCAGATGTTGTATTGGCCTCCTCATGGTAACTCTGGGAATCTCCATGAAGGTGAAGCTCCAGTTTCTCACGTGTGTTGGCGAGCGCTTCTGCCTCTGGCTTTAGGAGTCGCCAGCCGGACGATGTTCTCGCGCTGCACCGCACCAGAGCAAGAGCGCCAGGCCTTCATCCTCCTCTCCTCTTCCTCGTTCCTGCAGGGAGATTGCAGAGTCTGATCCCAGAGAAAATCCGCCTTTTCAGATCAGACAATAGGACGAGGGTTACGGTGTTCACCGGGAACAAGATGGAGTAACGTATGGAAGATTCTGTCAGACACTTTTTCATATGTAGAATCTTTTAGGGGTTCCATCGTGGAATTTTATGACATTAATTAATTTCTTTAAAGTTGAGTCGAGAACCCTAGAGTTCTATACAGAACCCCACTCTTCCTTTCTAAGATTGTAGGATTTGTAAAGTTTATGTTTTTTGTCACACCCATATTTCTCAAGAGTTGTCTTTTATTTTAGTGATTTGTCTGCTCTCTTGAGAATGGGCTGGAAACTCATTTTCAGTTTCTCCATTATCTCATCAAATCTCTACATCTTGAAAAGTCTCAGAGGTTGAAAAGATCTTTATTGTTACATTAAATCCAGGATTTACAACACTATTGTTACCTGTATCATTTTACCTCAACAACAATTAAAAATTAATTAAAAAGTAAAAAATATAACTCCATCATCAACAACTATACATAAAACCTCATTTATACCCCAAATTTCTAAAAAACTCTCAACATTATTGATCAGTTTATAATATGAAAATTAAATTTTTATCCTTCCTTTTACCATACACTTCAACATTATTTCCACATCTGTTGAACCAAGTTCCAACTCCTTATTTTTCCTTGTTTTCCACAAACAACAGTCGTTCTGAGAGAGAGAGAGAGAGAGAGAGAGAGAGAGAGAGAGAGAGAGAGAGAGAGGGAGAGAGAGAGAGAGAGAGAGAGGAGGGAGGAGAGAGAGAGAGAGAGAGCGAGAGAGCGAGAGAGCGAGCACAAGGCATTTTAATGCAGTTTCCCCTCGTAATATGAATGTGGAGTTTGTCGGGGAAGAAAGAACATCAGTGTTTGTCTGTATATACTATAGCTTGGCAGAGCTAGAAAATACATAGTCACGTTTTATAGCATTCTTGATCAAACTATGACCGAGTATGGAGTAAAACACACAGCCGAAACACTTCAACATTTCCACTAGACACCAGCGTACACTCGTCACATGCTGGTTTCTGAACGCGGACCTCCAATTCTCATTCATTATTAACAGAAGCTCCTCCGGTGCGAGCTGAAGCGCTGACCCCGAGCTCTGATGTTCTGCTGATCAAACGCTCGCAGTTTACAAACAAGTCTTTGATGCTCACCGAGGCGGATTTATTTCATCCAAAAATACAGATTTTTATTTATTTTATATTATTAGTTTAAAATGGCAGTTTTCTATGTGAATATATTTATTCCTGTGATCAAAGCTGAATGTTCAGCATCATTACTCCAGTCTTCAGTGTCACATGATCCTTCAGAAATCAGGATAATATGATGATCTGATGCTCAAGAAACATTTATGATTATTATTATCAATGTTGAAAACAGTCGTGCTGCTTTATATTTCCGTGGAGATCATAATACCTTTATTTTTTTTATGATTTTTTGAAAGCTCAAAACATTACATCATCTTTTTTAAAAACATTATAACCAGTGTTGGGGAAAGTTACTTTTAAAAGTAATGCATTACAATATTGCGTTACTCCCTTAAAAAGTAACTAATTGCATTACTTAGTTACTTTTTTTAGAAAAGTTACGTTACTTTTTCCCACCTCTGCTGGGCTTTTTTTTTTTATAACACAAAAGTTATAGTTTTGGGCAAATGTAAAGACCCTTTCACACTAAAAGTGAAATAATAATCCTCAGGCTGAAGGACATGTGTACAGTAGAGGAAAGCAAACCAGCAAACCTTTCTATCTATCTATAGTCATGTTTGCTTATTAAACTGAATCATTGAAGATCAGAAGCAAGTACATTGGTCAATAAAGTGAGATTAAATGCATAAAAAATTTTTTTATTTCACATATTTAGTTATTTGGAGGTTTGCATAGTATTCTGATTCTGCATTTCACTGATTTTATTCATTTTGAGGAATATTTAATATTTTTTTGTGTGCAAGTGAGATGAGTAAATGTTCACATTTAGTCAAGAACTACAATAAACATCATGTTCACACACACACACACACACACACACACACACACACACACACACACACACACACACACACACACCTCTGCACTTTGATTTGTCTCAACATGAGGACAGGAGAGCTGTCAGTCAATAAATGGGAAAACTTGCATTACTTATTTGAAAAAGTAACTCAGATATTTTGTTGTAAATTTTAAAAGTAATGCGTTACTTTACTAGTTACTTGAAAAAGTAATCTGATTACGTAACTCAAGTTACTTGTAATGCATTTCCCACAACACTGATTATAAATGTCACTTTTGATCAATTTAATGCATCCTTGCTGAATAAAAGTAGGCCTATTTTTTTCTTTTTTATAACCTCAACCTCCAAATGTTGTACATAAAGACACTTTTGAATGTGAATCAGGAGTACCTGAGCTGAACCTGGAGAGAGAAGTCTTTCTTGTGTTGGGCCAGAGCCTTTACTCTGGGACTGGGAACGGCCCGCAGCGCTGAGCGGGACACGGGCCGGATCGATTCCTGGTTTCCCCACGTCAGCGTCCTGAAGCAGAACACAAGCACAGTCAGACCGACCACGAGACAGCTGCTGATGTCTGTGTTTGAGAAATATAAGCCTGGAGTTTGTACTTGTGGCTGAAAAGAGTTAGGTTAGAGGTACTAATCGAGTTAAAAGTACAAAAAAAGTTAGTTTTTACCAAGGTGTTGTGGCCCAAACAGTCTTGGACATTTTTGGTTGAGCTAGAAATGAAATCCTACAAGCAAACATGTTATCAGCAGCCTCTTAAAACATATGAAGAAATTAATGAAAAACTAAAATGTTATTCTGATTATATACATACCTATCCAAGTCTTGAATAAAAAAAACACAAAAAACACACATATTAGCATTTTTTTCAGTACAAAACAACATGAGCATTTGTAGGTTTTGATTTAAATGCAGACTTTACCCGAGTCCATTCTGTCCAGTGTACAGACCTCTCGGCCCACAGGGATCCTGGGAAACTGAAAGCTAACTGAATACTCACAATAGAGACCGGCTGTTGCCAAGGAAGCTTTTATTATGGCAACCGATGTCACATGGTGCAGCTCTGTCATCAAAGATCAAGTACAAGTGACATCATAAACGGAACTCCAGCAATCAGAGATCTAAACATGATGTCATCGACGCTACAAACTAACACTAGGGGATTCTGGGAGAAAAATGACAAACATATTCAGGCGTTTCAATCGATATTTAATGGTTATCAAAAGACCAATCATAAAACATATCAAATCTTCACTTGATTTCTGGCATTAAAAATCCAATCAAACACAGAAAGGTCAAGTTACAAAATGAATATACAGACCCAGACATTTGCAGTGTAGACAATCCTTATTACATTATAAACCAATCAAAGCACATTAGTGATGGGCAATGATTAATCGTATCAAAAATAAAAGTTTGTTTACATAATATATGTGTACTATTATTTTGTATATATAAATACACACACATGCATACTATATATTCAATAAATATTTGCATGTATATACTGTATCTATACATAATTTATATTATATATAAATATTTTATATATAACACATTTTTCTTAAATATATACATGCATGTATATTATGTATATATATACACACAAAATAATTATACACAGTACACACACATACAGGTGGAACTGGAAAAATTTGAATATGGTGCAAAAGTTCATTTTTTTCAGTAATTCAACTTAAAAGGTGAAACTAATATATTATATAGACTCATTACATGCAAAGTGAGATATTTCAAGCCTTTATTTGTTATAATTTTGATGATTATGGCTTACAGCTTATGAAAACCTTTTCACAATATTCTAATTCATATTCTTTTCATAATCTGTAAGCCATAATTATCAAAATTATAACAAATAAAGGCTTGAAATATCTCACTTTGCATGTAATGAGTCTATATAATATATTAGTTTCACCTTTTAAGTTGAATTACTGAAATAAATGAACTTTTGCACCATATTTGAATTTTTCCAGTGTCACCTGTACTTTATGTAAACACACTTTTATTTTGGATGTGATTACTCGTTGCCCAGCACTAACGCAAATGCATCAAACACATACAGTCTTCATAAAAGGTTCATAACATACTCAAACCTCCCATAATACACAATCACAGCAGCAATACACTGAAAAACATCATCATCTTTGGCATCTTTTTCAAAATGCTCCGTTCTCATTGTGTTTTAGTGTCATTAAAAGAGGGATCTAGTCTCTCACTACAGAAACGTGTTGGGTTGTCATTTGGTGGATGTATATTAAAGCCCTGAATAATTGTGACACAGAAACTATTTTCAGTCACATGGTCAATTGTCGGCCATCATGTCGATGATGATGTCACGGGCGTCCTGCACACCGGTGTTGGACACACACTTTCCCTTCTTCACCTGAGTGCCGATCACACTGAGCCGGTGTCCGTCGCCAACCGTCCCCAAATCCAGCGCCTCGTACAGGTCAGTGACCCCACGGGCCCCGGGGACGTCCTGCGGGACACAGAGGAGCTCGTGAGAGAGAGGATATCACAACACCATGATGAATTAGGCCAAAAAGACCTGGGGCCTCATTTATAAACGTTGCGTACGCACAAAAGAAGGCGTACGCCGCTCTCTACGCAATAAAACGTTATTAACGTGGCTATAATTCTGGATGCTTGAACATGTTGAAATATATAATATTATAATTATTCATAAGTATGCAGTGTCATATCTACATCTCTGACGTTTATAACAAACCAGCCCGTTTGAAAATCGGTAGAAAATTGAGCAAGTTACGGTTATTTAAAAAGTGCATGCACCATTAAAACACAATGTTACGAGTGAGCGAGCTGACTGTGGCAAGATGGCCGCCGTGTGCGGACGTCGACCTCCATTGGCCAGCAGCGCGGACGAGACATCTAGCCTTTATTATATGATATCTATGGTCGGACTAGTAATAGCTATGATTACGGACAAAATCATATTTTAGGATAACTATCCTACTGACTGCAGGCTGATAGTCATGTTTGTTTGTTTATTTTTCTGGCGAAAGTGTCTTGCCTCGATTTTTCAAATGTGCAGATTCATCTATGGTAGCTTGATATTATAATATTGACGATATATGGCTATTACCCACCACACAAACATTGAATTGAATTAGCATATCCATTATGTAAAACAGTAGCCAATAGGCTACAATAATGACGCTGGCTTTTTAAATGTGAGCTACGCGATCTTTTGGCGTTTGAAAAAAATAAAACCAATGAAATTATATTCGATGATCTCCTCATATTCATGCATAATGATGCATTCAAAAGTTAACGGCCAAACGGATCTTTATAAAAGTTCACGTTGTTATTGCAGATTAAATATAACACAGATAACATTACATCAAGATGTTAATCAGCTTACATGTTGATTATCAGTCACTCAAACCTTTATCTGAACCACCATGTTTTGTAGTTCTGAACTGAATCCTCCTCTAAAGCGCAATGGATTGTGGGTAATATTAGTTGTTATAATGAGCACAAAATAGGAGGAGACCATTCTGGCTCTTTACAACACACTATGCTTTGCGACACACTTATTTTAATCTCACACACTTGATAGTGTGGACATTGCCACCTAATGGTGACTTTAGTTCATTAAAAAAAATGTATTCAATATTTCAATCTTCAAAATGTCAGGACAGCGAAGTTTTAAGTTCAGCTTAGAGCGAGACTTGACAAAAATTTCAGGATTACATTTGATTCAAAATGTATTTTATTTAAACCTCAATTCAATATTAATTCATTTGGATAGGACATTATTTTTCTCAAGGCACATATTTTTTTTTTACTAAACAGGAACCCTGTCAGCTGACTTTATTATTAAAGGTTAAAATGAACTGATTTGTATGCAATTACAAAGGCAATTTCTATTATAATAATACGTCATGATATATTAAATATACAGCGTATTGCGCAGAATCTGCTCATATCTGGCTTACTTGAACACACACACACACACGTCACTACACAACATATACTGGCACGCGTGCTCATTTGCACTGAAGAAACAGAGAAGATTAAAAAGCATATGGTTAACATAAAACGCATCGTTATTTTCCAAAATCCTATTTTTTTTAAATGTTCTTTGTACTGTATTGATCTGTCCATCTAAAAATAAATTATTGGTGATGAAGATGAAGGGTGGAGATGCTGGAGGACAGGATTAAGTTTGAATAAGAAATGAATGTAAATGAATGAAATCCAAATTTTATAATAAATATATATATATAAGCTGTGACGTAGTTAATATGGTTCATTTTTTTTTCTTTCTTATTTTTGGCTAGTAGTTCTGAACGGCCAGTAACTTGTAGCCGAATTGTCCGGAGAGTGAAAAAGTTCATTTCCACCCCTGCGTATACCCAACATTACGAGCTTGATAGAGTTTAATCTCCCGTCTGAGCAGGCAGATGGCCCTGACACACTCGATCCGAGGATTAGTGTGTGTTCACCTGTTTGCTGGCGAGCAGCACTAGAGGAAGGCAGGGGTCGGCCGACAGGAGCTGATGTAGGAGACGTTTAGCCAGAGGGAACCGCTCCGGGTCAGACGAGTCCACCACGAACACCATCACACGCGCTTTCCCCAGATACATCCGCCAGTAATCACGCAGCTTCTCGGTGCCTCCAACTGCAGCACACACACACACACACACACACACACTAAATACCAGGGGTGTAACGATACCCTCATGTCACGATTCGATACATATCTCGATGCTGAACTCACGATACCATATTATTGCGATACTAAAAGACATATTATAAAAGATAAACAAAAAATTTACTGTTGATTAAAATGCTAAATTTAATATTACATTGGGGTGTAAATGAATAGGTTTGGACTTGATGCTGGAAACCCAAAGCACAGGACAATAGAGACACCAGAATAACAATATTCATGATTCTGAAGATGAAAACACAGAATTATTTTAGATGAATAAGCTTGATCTCGGTCACTGACTATATATTTAAAATAATGTCGGCCACTTTTTACTGTTATCAAGACATTTGGCATTATCAGGACCCATAAATATCCCCCCCAATGCATTATTATACATTATACTCAACATTATATATAGTAGTTTAATGTAGTACTGACACTAAAACTCACAATAAATATCGTCACTATCCACGATACATATTTATGCATTTCTGTATTGCGGTATATATTGTGACACCCCTACTAAATACTAATGCTATTACCCGTTTAACAGCATGTTTTATGCACAGCTAACATCAACATGGCATTTATTTGATCAGTGCATGAGTTCAAACCCATGACTTTAACGTGTGAGCGATATTTACTCTCTAAGAACTCGATCTGAAGCTCTTCCTTGTTGATGGAGACGGCGTTGAAGCCCTGAGTGGGACACACGTCTTGCTCCAGGCTGCCGGTGGCGAAACAGTGCAGCAAACTGGTCTTTCCCGCGCCGTCCAGACCCAAAACCAGCACCTGAGTACCTGCCGTCCTGGGCTGCACCACACAGAGAGCAAATAACACCAGTTCAGAGCAAATAAAACCAGTTCAGAACTAATAACACCAGTTCAGAACTAATAAAAGCACATCAGAACTGCATTCTTGGCAGAAATCAGAGCATGATGGGAGAGTAAAGCGGCCTCAAAGGTCACAGGAAGAGACGGATTACACTAAAACTACACTGAATTAATACCAAACAATGCATGAATTAATTACCAAACAATGCATGAATTAATTACCAAACAATGCATGAATTAATTACCAAACAATGCATGAATTAATTACCAAACAATGCATGAATTAATTACCAAACAATGCATGAATTAATTACCAAACAATGCATTAATTGATACCAAACAATGCATTAATTAATACCAAACAATGCATTAATTAATACCAAACAATGCATTAATTGATACCAAACAATGCATTAATTGATACCAAACAATGCATTAATTGATACCAAACAATGCATTAATTAATACCAAACAATGCATTAATTAATACCAAACAATGCATTAATTAATACCAAACAATGCATTAATTAATTACCAAACAATGCATTAATTGATACCAAACAATGCATGCAAATTAATTTAATGCACTTTCACGCAACACTTTAACATCATTGAAAAAACAAATAACTTTCATGAAGAAGCATTACATAAACCATGAAATATCTGTAGCTCATTATTTTAATGACTTCGGTTACACGTTATTTTAAGGTGTCATTGTTACAGTGTAATTAAACACGTACTGAGTAATATTAATAAACTACATGTACTTTACTATAGGGTTGGTGTAGGATTAGGGTTAATTGTATGCAATTATGCCTTATTTATAAATGACTGTAGTAAATGCATGTAACGTGTTACAATGACACTGTAAAAATAAAGTGCTAACTTGACTTTTATTAAAACATGAATCAGTGTTGCATGACGTATTAATATTTTGCATGTTTGTTCACCATCTGTTAAACAATCAATTATGTTGATTAATTACTATTAACATTTTTAAATATATATATATAATATCATAATAATACTATCCGGAACTATGTAAGCATTACACATAATGTTTATTAATGAACATTAACATTTAGGAAAATATGATGAATTAAAGATGCATGGTATTTTTAACTAGCATCAACAATTATAAATTACAATGTTAACGAATTATTAACACTTCTAAAAATATGAATCAAAGTTCCATAATATTATATGAGACTATTTGCATGCACTGAAAGTATAACTTTAAGCATTACATATTATGATAAAGTTTATCAATGAACATTAGCATTAGAGAAAATCTTAATTAAAAGTTGCATGCGATTTTTAACGATTTGCATCTACCTTAAGGATTTGCTATGCAATGCATTATATAATGAATATTAATATTGAGGATTTAGAATGTGCATGCTCTGTTAAGCATTACAATAATACTTATGTAAACTGGACAGTACACTGAGGCCTCGCGTGCCACCAAAACACCAACTCCAAGAGGATAAAGTGGATCGAAACCAACAAACCTCTGATAGTATAGGCGTCTTTTGAGCGGTTTCGGTCTTGGTCGCTTTATGCACGTGCTCTTTTCTGCTGTCGTTCAGCTCGTCCTTCACTTTTTTCTTTGGTTGTTGTGTTTGATGCATCAGATAGCAGAACGCGCACGCGACGCCTCCCGTCAGCGCGAGCGCGGCGCCCATCATCCCGATCTCGCGCGCACCGGGCATGTTCACGCTCAACTCAAGCCTTCAAATATCAAATCAAGTTAAAATGTAAACAAACGCGATACTTTTATCACGCGCACACGGGCATGGTGCGCCACGTGAAGGCCTCGCCGCGGCTCCACAAGTGGATCAGAAACTCCACAAGTGGATATTTCCGGGGAGCGGAAACAGCGCGAGCGAGACACAGAAGTAGCAGTGCAGAAAGCAATCGAATAAAAGCGATAAATTGAGTTTACTCGTCGTCCTTGCACGCACGGAGAAATGTGCAATCCGAGCTTTGGCGTTTCCTGGAGATCAACAACAAAAAGTCTCGTGAAGTAATCACAACAAACCGCGAGAGATTTCGATCTTAAGTGTCTCTGCGGGGAGTCTGAGCTCAAATAATCCCCAGAGATCAACCTGCCAATGAGAGGAAATCTTTTTCATTTAATTTAAAGGTGCACACTAGTCGGCGGTGACATGTTTGATTCGAGTAATGCGTGATCGTGCCAGCAGAGGGCGCTCGAGTGCAGAGCGAATTAATGCGCAGCAACAGCGCCCTCTGCTGGTGAAATACAGCACTTACAGAGACTATAATTGTATTATTTAAGTAATATTTTTGGCTCTCATATACATAAATGTAAACTTACTAGTAAAATACCTGGCTTTAAGGTGTTAACGTATGAAATTAGAGTATACAACGTCTCTGTTGCTCACTAAAAAAAATCCAAGCATTTGTATATATTTATTTTTGCTTGGTCTTTAGACATAGATAAGCATTTAGGACTGCAGTTAGCATGAAACATTCTGTAAGTAATAAATATACCGTTTTAAAATGTTACAGTGTTTTAAGTTTCTCTATTTAATGCTGCATCACCACATACACAATGTTATGATAGCTTAATTTCTTATCGCTGGTCAGGATAATCATAATTATTTGTGAGTACAGGCTTGGCCAACTTATTCAGAGTTTTAGAAATCCCAACCATTGGAATTTATAGTTTAAAAAAAATTGTGTGCACATTTATGGCAACAGATCTTACAGGTTTCAATAGAAAATAGAAAAACACTAAAAGTTCATTGTTTGTTTTTTCATCCCAGTAAACTCTTTATTTGATTATAGTTTAAAATTATTAGGGTTGAGCACGGGATTTAAAAAATAAATCTAAACTTTGCATAAACAGCCTCTATTGTGACACAAAATTGCTTTATTAAGCATTCATGTATCAAGCAAAGGACAAAAGATGAACAGAAACATCATCCAGTTTCAGAAAAACAAAAAAAACAAATGAAAAATGCCATAGAGACTCTTAAACATGGATAGTTATGCATGTAGAGAGTGAATTGGATGGTTAAAAAAATGTTTATTTCACACGACATAGTCGCTCAAATCACATTCCTTCGTCCTTCACGATTTAATGAGTAAAACATGTCATCCTCCAGGCCTCTGGAGTCGGGGCATCTTCATTATTACAACGGTTTGCAGTGTTTCTAAACCTCTCTCTCTCTCTACCATCCTCCCTTCCCTCCTTTCTTCTTCTTCTGCGGGGCCTTCTTCCGAGCAGCGGCGGGCGCCGTGGGCTTCTGTTGTCGGGGAGGAACCGCGTTGCTCGAGACGCTGCCGGATCCGGAGCCGGGTCGAGGAGAGGTGGGCGGACTGCTGGCAGTCTTACTGGCGTCACTGAAATACACACAAATATTGATGAATAGTTTGAAGTTTGCCACTGTTTATGTGTGTTTTGCGTTGTTTCTGATTTTGAGGATGAATTTTGTCAATCTTCTAAACGGGGTCCGACCTTGATGTAATTTGATTCTAATCATAATGTAACATTATTGAAAAACTGATTTTTGTCAGTACAAAAAAAATGCTAAACTTTGACAAAAAGTCATTTTTTATTGTTATAATTGTGATTTCATAATATGTAGATATGAATCCAACTAAAAACTTGTGAAAATATGGCTTTCAGTCAAATAGCAAATGGTGTAGCTCTGCAGCCATCGACTAAAGTGATCATTTCTTTACTTTTAAAACTGCATTTTACAAAAGATGGGCAAATATCTCACACTAAACCATGTCAAATTATCCATATCCATGAACGTTAGAAATGTGGGTCTTTTATAAAGTGAATTTTACTTTTAAAAAAATTATATTTATGAAAAAAAATATTTATTTATTTATATAGCCTAAATTAAAAAATATATAATAAAAAAACCTCCTAAAACTATAAATCCTAAAAAAAACTTATGTTTATTTAAAATGACATTTTGTTGAAACAACACAAGTGTGACTTCTCCCCCCCCACACTAAAATAAAAAACAGATATTATTCAAATTTATTAAAATTTTTTTTAGATCTAGAAAGTGTTGTGAACTGTGCAAAGTCTCACGCCATTTGGACAAAGATATTTTTTTTTTTATTTCTTACTGGCGTCACTGAAATACACACAAATATTGATGAATACCTTAATCACTGTTAAAAAAGGATAACACTTGAGATGTTTGGTTTTACTTTTAAAGAGCGATTGCATAAGGAAATATACATTTTTTTATATGGAAAACTATATATCATTTTTTTTATTTACATCTCAACTATACATTTATGTTGTGTTTTTGTGGAAATTTTTACGTTTTTTAACCTATTTACGGAATTAAAGTGCAATGACCACATGTATCCAATAAAGGGCCATAGAGACTTATTCATTTTCACTTCATTTTTCTTGATGCTTCAACTTCTCCTCACAACTTTATGATATATATTTTGAGAATATAAGGTTAATTCATAAAAAAATATTAATTTTCTCATAATATCCAATGCAGCATCAGCTCTTTTCTCAGTGTCTGAAACACTTTGATCAAGGATTCAGTCTCTAAACCCCGCCTCTCTGAGAGCTGCTCTGCTGTGATTGGTCAGACAGCCCAGTCTGCTGTGATTGGTCAGAAACCGAACGCTCATTATCATATCTGAGTCTCAGCTCTTGACACAGTGATAGGAATAGTGACGATGGCGTGGGTTTTACCGTATAAATCTCAGAAAACAGCGTCTTCTCGACAAGAACAACACGAACCAAACTCTTCCAGTCTCAGATACACAGTGTTTGAGGGCGGGGCTAAGAGATGCTGTTCAGCCAATCAAGACCAGAGGCTGGCATTATGCAAATTAGTTACAAGCCTATGTAAGTTCGAGCAGGAAGTGAGACTGGAATTACTGACGATTGGTTTCAGTTCAGAATCGATTCTTCAGTGACACAATAATAAGTTCATTTATCTGCATTATGAAACGTTGCAGATCTTTTATATTTACAAACAGCTCTATTACACACTGCATGAAAGGGAATACCCCCAAAAAAAGCAACTTTAAATTGTTTGGTTGGCAAAACACACTATAAATTGTAATGTGGACTCGTGCGTTTTCTGTAAAGCTGCTTTGAGATGATGTGCATTGTGAAAACAAATGAATGTGAATTGAATGGGCTTTATGCACAGCTGCACTACTTCCTGAACTTTAGCCAGCTCCTTTGTTTCCTGTCTGCCATTATTGGACAAACTGATTAATCCAGGTGTGCCTGACCAACAACAATAATCACACCTGGATTAATCAGTTTGTCCAATAATGGCAGACAGGAAAGTTTGAGTTTGAGGAGTAAACTGAAACTCACAGCTCGGCAGAAGCTCCAGAGGTCGTTCCCTGTGTGCCGCGGCCGACCTGCAGATTCTTCTTGCCCTTCTTCTTCCCACGATAATACGAGCGCTCTCGCATCGGCAGCCAGCGCTCCGGGTCAGGGCTCGAGTTGGGCTCGTAGTTCTTCGGCAGTTTACCTGAACACAAAAATTATTACAAACTTTAAGGCGAGACACTACAGGTGAATAGGGTCACATTTTTAACTAGCAGATATCACCATGAAACTTTCCCAGTTGATTGCCTACATTACGATGAGAAAAACATGTATTACAAGTTTTCTGTAATTTAATGTTTAAATATGCTAATTAGGCTATATCTAATTAAATATGCACTATTTTGCATATATTTAAAAAAACGAAATATGAGTATTGGATAAAGCCAGGTTAAAAAAAAATTTTTCATTGTGTTCACATTGTGTTTCATTGTGTTTCATTGTGGAAAAAAAAAATTACAGAGGGAATCTACTTTCGTTATCCTGTAAATCAGAATATACTGTCAATAGCCTTAAAAAAAAGATTTTCGACATGTTTTTTGGAATAAAATGTTATATAAATCAGGCTAAGAATAATATATTTACAAATCCCTCTGTAAATGTCTTCATAATATAACTAGGTACAAGACTGGAAGGTTTGGTGTATATCGGTGCGACTGAAGTGGAAATTTCAGACTTGGAGAATGAGCGAAAAGTCATTTTGAGAAAACGGACTTTAAAGATTTATCATCAGCCAATGAGATTGCACATTCAGCCCGTTTACTTTCACGATTGGTTGCTGATAAAAAGGAAATGACCATATTTGGATCCGATAGCATTGTACAGGAGAGAGAGAGCTTTCTATATAATTGTAATAATTGTAGTGTGACGGTCGCGGAGCGGCATGTTGATATATAACGCCAACTTTTGATGAATTTATGAGAAATCTACAGACGCAAACAGACAAAGTGTAGTAAAATAAAGACCTAAATGTGTATTTCAGACTTTTTTTCACCACAAGTCTGAAAGATATCCAAAAATCTCACAAAAAAACATGATGTTTTTGCCTGCCTTGTCTCGCCTTAAACCCAAAGTGTACAGAACACTGTGACCTTATGTTAGCCGGCTACGGTCAACTATCACTCACGTTCGTAGGCTAAGTGTGATCCTGGCTAAGATCCTGGACCACAAAACCAGTCACATGGGTCAATTTTTTTAAATTGAAATTTATACATCATATGAAAGCTGAATAAATAATCTTTCCATTGATGTGTGGTTTGTTAGGATAGGACAATATTTGGTCGAAACACAACTATTGAAAATCTGGAATCTGAGGAGCAAAAAAATGTAAACATTGAGAAAATCTCCTTTAAAGTTGTGCATTTATGTTCACGATTGTGCTGCATTCACTCACAAAAATACATGTTTTATATATTTACGGTAGGAAATTGACTAAATATCTTCATGGAACATGATCTTAATATCCTAATGATTTTTGGCATAAAAGAAAAATGAATAATTTTGACCCATACGATGTATAGTTGCTATTGCCACAGATATACCCGTGCGGCTCCAGACTGGGTTTGTGCTCCAGGGTCCAGAGTAACGTCAGCTAGCTAGCATAACAGTCTCTCAACCCAGTCTATAACTTTACACTGCTTGCCAATTATTGCCATTGCAATACACACTAGGGTTGGGTATTGTTTGACTTTTAAAGATTTCGATTCTGCTTATTGATGGCGATTCTTATCAAATAAGGAAAAAAAAAAAACTGTAGATATCATTCACGTTTATTTTAAGTCTTATTGCAAAACATTTGATCGTAGCTGAATAGAATGGACAAAAAAAAAATCTAAAAGAACAATTGATTACGAACTGAACCACTTCTCGTGCTAGTAAAATAAGACATTAGCAGCAAACATACCTTTCTTCTTTTTCTTCTTCTTTTTAACATCCTCCGGACTGAAACAAAGCCATCAACGTGTTAAACAGTGCTATGGACGTGAAGTGTTTAATGTAGAGTATTAACGACACAAACATGCAGCAACAGTCAAACCCAAATGTATCCAGACACCATTTCTCACATTATCAGTTTATTCGCTATAGTTTAGAAAATGATAATAAAATATGACGAACTCAGTTGATACTTCTGTTAGACTCTCACATATGAATTATGCTGAGTATCTGTCAGCTTTTAAATTTAACTACACAATTAGATAATACCAGTTTAGCTCAACCAGTGACCAAGCAATGCTTAATATTGTTCAGTCTGTGTGTAAAAAGAGCATTAGCAATTAAAGAAAAAACACTGAAGAAAACATGATCAGGTCAAAGGGTCTGAATAATTTTTGGTCCCAAATTTATATAAATTTGACTGGTAGTCACTGTATGAAGAATATTTGGGTATAATATGTTTCACTTTATTTTGCTCTCCTCACGTACATAATTGAACTATAGTGTCCTGCACACACTAGTAAAAAAAAAAAAAAAAAAAAAAAAATTATATATATATTTTTTACAGGAAATACTCGAAAATGAGAATATGGTGTAAAAGTTAATTTCAGTAATTCAACTTAAAAGGTGAAACTAATATATTATATAGACTCATTACATGCAAAGTGAGATATTTCAAGCCTTTGTTTGTTATTATTTTGATAATTATGGCTTACAGTTTATGAAAACCCCAAATTCAAAATTAGAATATTGTGAAAAGGTTTTCATAAGCTGTAAGCCATAATTATCAAAATTATAACAGATAAAGGCTTGAAATATCTCACTTTGCATGTAATGAGTCTATATAATATATTAGCTTCACTTTTTAAGTTGTAAATAAATTAACTTTTGCATGATATTCTCATTTTTCGAGCATCTGGTGTCTGAATATTTTTTGGCTTGAGTGTATATATATACACACCAAAAGACTGAGTCAGTTTTAAAATGATTGGTTGTGTTGTTACCCCTGTTCTTTAGGCTGGCTTTCACCCACGACTTTAGCAGCTTTCTTCCGGATGTACGTGGCTCCGTGCGAGTTCTCCAGCTCATCGACGTCCACGTTAAAGGACATGGTTTCCGGAGAAGGAAGGTGCTTACTCAGACTGAATAGCGCTCAGGAAAACACAAGAAAATAGTGCAAGAACATACAACATTTATGTCATTTAACAGATAATTTTCCAAAGCAAAGTCAGGGATGTGATTGTGCGAGTGTTTTTTTAGACCCAGCCCTAGCGAATGCAACCAGTGTTAAAGTACTGAGCAATAATCCATGTAGATGGGTGACGTGTAGAGTACTTTAAACCTAAAAGTGTACAGAACACCGTAACCATATGTTAGCCGGCTACTGTCAACTATTACTCACAGCGTTCAGCCGAAGCTCCCACTACGTTAGTAGGCTAATTTACTGGAGAAACGTCTGCTAGCTAGCTTAACAGTCTCTCAACCCAGTCTCTAACTTTACACTGCTTGCCAATTGGCCGTTCGCAAAGACCCGCCCCCTTTAGTTACTGTTGCTATGTCCGACATGCCACGCCGCTCTCACGCCACATCATCGCGGAGCAGAGAGGACACTGACACGCGCTGACAGACAGGACAGACCAGCTTACTTTTCGGTTACTTTAGATATTAAACAAAGTCTCACCTTTCAAATTTGGTCATTTTTTTAAAGAAATTGAAACAATAAATAGCATTTTGTGGCTCTTTAATGCGTGTGACAGATCGCCTCAGTTAAAGCTGCTCGTGAACCGATCATCTCTTCCTTCTAGTTCATTTATAGCATCAAATAAACATGAATGAACATCAGAAGGAATGTTGTTTTAACCGCAGAGAGACGTCAGTACACTCCGCTTCTCAAGTTCAAATCCTCCCATGTTATTCTACTAACTCTCCTGACTGCTTTGTCGGACAAAATGGCGGATTCGGCGGATTATAATTGGTCAGATCGCCTGTCAATCAAACTCCCTGCGAAGGGTCAATTATTGCCATTGCAACAGCGAAATACAATAGGGTTGGGTATTGTTTGAATTTTAAAGATTTTTTTTTAACGATATGTTTTGTTTGATTAGTGGTATTATAGAAACTGCTGTCAGAAAATAGCGCACGAGTCGTCTCTTGCTTGAACGGTTTAAATTTATATTAGCATCAGGTTTTTTGTGAGCGAGCTTTGGATGTGTATGCTACAGAAAACAGCGCATGAGTCGTCTCGCTCTTAAATGGTTTAAAATCACATTAAAATCTAATTTTTAGTGAGTGAGCTTTGGATGTGTGTGCCGGTCTCACTCTTGAATGGTTTAAAATCACGTTTTTAGTGAGTGAGCTTTGGATGTGTGTGCCGGTCTCACTCTTGAATGGTTTAAAATCACGTATTTAGTGAGCGAGCTTTGGATGTGTGTGCCGGTCTCACTCTTGAATGGTTTAAAATCACATTCAAATCACGTATTTAGTGAGCGAGCTTTACGTGCGCCAGGATTTTAGGCCGAAATACCCGCAATTCCGGAAGACTCACATCCCTGAAAGTTGCTTGAATGTCTTTCAGAATGACCTGAGACTCGAGTGATATCAGAGGATACGCTTTGGCCTTGTCCTGATCCACGAGCGAGTATGCAGAGATGAGCTGGGCGAGCGTACGGATATCATTAGTGTTCTGCTTCCACAGCTGCTCCAGATCACTGGTGGCCTCTTTCTTGCGCCCGTATTTCAGCTTGTAGTTCGCAGCCTCTCGCACCAGAGAGAGGTGGATAGCAGACCCCGTCTGAAAGAGGGAAACACATAATCATGCAGTTCTGAGCGAGTAAAGACTCGTTGAACCGCCAGCACTCGCTGTTACCTGCTCTCTCTGGTAATACTGGATCGCTTGACTGAATGTGTCGATTGCGCTGTCAATGTCTTCTTCATGCGTGTACATCGTGACCAGAGCAGAAATCTGTTAAAAAAAAAACACAGAATAAAACTATGGAAGCTTGTTTCACAGAATCAAAAATAACAAAGGTAATTGCGACTTTATCTCACAATTGTAAGTTTACATCTCGCAATTTTGACTTTTTATCTCAGAATTGCATGATATAAAGTCACAATTGTGTGATATAAAGTCAGAATTGTGTGATATAAAGTCAGAATTGTGTTTGTAAGTATGAATTGTGTGATATAAAGTCACAATTGTGTTATAAAGTATGAATTGCATGATATAAAGTCACAATTGCGTGTTAAGAAGTCAGAATTGCGAGATATAAACTCGCAATTGCGAGAGAGAAAAAGCCAGAATTGCAAGTTTTAACATTCGGTTTCTCTTTAGAAACAAAAACAATGTTAAAGTTTTCTTGATGTCCTTTAACATTCAAGTACTGAATTTTCATTTTGAGATTTATATAGGATTTTATACAGCAAATTTAATTTATAATTTTTAGCAAACTCATCGATAAAACTTAAAGGGCATTAAATTACATCAGTAAAACATGAATTAATTATATTATATATTTTTAAAACGAATAAAAAAAAACTTTTAGCAAATTCTGCATTAACTAGAAATCAATTTAAATTAAATGAATCACGAGTAACTTAATCTACTGCCAGTCCTCGTAAATCCCTTTAAAAACAAAAGCAAATGAAATCTCACCATTCCTGGTTTGTATTTAAATTCTTCTATGGACTTCAGGATATCACAGGCTTTAGTCACATGACCTGTTGAAGGATGGACACATAAATTACACTTCAAAGACTCTTTTAGGTTCAGTCTGCTCTCTGTAAAGCTACATTCAGACTACAGGTAAATATGGCCCAAAAACTTGTATTTTTGCTCATATCATTGCTCATACTCAGATCTGGTTTTGTCATGACAGTGTGAACGGCACAAACCACATGGAATCTGATCTTTTCAATTCTGATCTTGGCCACTTCCATAATGTTGTCCTAAATCCAATACAGATGTTTTGCAATGCGACCCCAGACTGAACAGTTATATCTGAATTCATGCAACTTTTACGTGACTTTAGAGCAACATTCGTCACAATTCTGTACTCATGGGATTCACTTCACAGATTTTACATACCCGGCATATCAAGACCGTTATGAAAGTTTGTCAGATGTGAGTTTGACAGTGATGTGTCAGAACAGTATTACAGTGACAGCTCTTTATACAAGCAAAACATGAGGGCTCGCATCATAAAGCTTAACAACTCTGCTCTTTTTTTCGCATCCTCGTCTTTGTTTTTATATTGCCTGCGTATGAATTTGATGGCTTGGCTTCTGGGGCAGATCACACTATAAATAAACGCAAAATCACTTGCTGCGTGACGTATTTTTATCGTTCTTTTGCGCATGCGGGTCATTTCAGGACCATGATCTGTTCGCCCTGGAATCTGATATTGGCTTGGGATGCACAGAGATGAAACTTTTGTCCGATAACCAATAATTCTTAATTTTGAAAGCCAATAACCAATATATTGGCCGATTAATCTAAATCAAAATTTGTATATAATTTTTGAGAACCTGATTACAAAAACAAAAGTCTCCCCATTAAAAGCCATGTCCCAAACACACAATTATAATGTATGTGTGTAGCTTATATGAAAGACTTGCGCCGTGCATGTCGCACTGAACTGTATTTTCCTTTTTTGAAGTGATTCCAATCATATTTCAAGCCATTTAAAACTATCATGGTGAACAGTGCACATCTGAAGTGTCTCAGCTGAAGGAAATAATCCATTATTTATCGGCTTTAATATATCAGCCAAATTTGTATTATTGGGCCGATAACGATAACATTAAAAATGAACATATATCGGCCCATATATATCATTCATCCCTAATATTGGCCACATTTAAAACAACGAGAACAGCTATTCAAAAAAAAATCGTATCTGAGCAATAAATCAGCATTGATCACTAAGGCTCACAGTGTGAACTCTGTGTGTGTGTGTGTGTGTGTGTGTGTGTGTGTGTGTGTGTGTGTGTGTGTGTGTGTGTGTGTTTGTGTGAACGTACCTTGGGTCACGTAGAGTTGTGCCATTGTGAGTTTGATTCCAGAAGCGCTCTCAGGGTGCTGATCTGAAAACCTCTGCAGGAGAGACAGAAATGGTTACAGAACGCCACTGAGAGCGGGGAATTCAATTCACCTTTATTTGTATAGCGCTATACACAATACACATCATTTCAAAGCAGCTTTACAGAAAGAGAGTCCATATTACAATTTAGCGAGTGTCTGTTATCAGAAGAAAACTGTCTAAGTTGCAGAAATGAAGAGTCAGGAGGGGAAGTACCTGCAGGAGCTCGATGGCTTTGCTGTGCTGTTTTTCTCGGCAGAGCTGGGCCACCTGGATCAGAACCGGTCTGGGGTGACTGGGATTCTGGGCCTGCAGGCCAGCCGACAGCTTATTGCACTGATCGGCCTGTTGGGAGACAACCGAGAGGTCAGAACAAGCCACATCCGTCAGGATTACAGCATACTGTACAGTACAAACTGACTGGTCACCTGGTTAGTGTACATGGCCAACAGGGCTTTGTTGATCTCAATTGCCTGCAACTGTTTTCTGGCCAGTTTGTGCTCAACACCCTCAGCATTGGTCAGTTTCACCTTTTTCTTGGAGTCAAACACGTTTTGGTCCTGGAGGTTTCAAAGAGCACAGATAAAAACACTGGTTACAAACAAGACGGACACAATAAGCTCTTCAGGAAGATCTTGGTTTTTATATTTTTTACCTTGTTAATGGTGATGATGTTATTAGCAGTCACAGCTAGCAGACCCACATCAGTCGGCCTGAATGCAAAGAGAAAAGATAAAACTCTAATGTGGCAACCAGAATCAAAACTTCTTGAATATCTTCAAGTGACTTCTTGCAACAAATCCAATTTAAAAGTGCTTTAGAAGCATTTGACACAAAATACGAGAAATTAAAATAATGATATAGGATGTAAATAAACAAATACTAGAGTTAATAGTAAGAACAGTTAATAACAGACTAAATAGGAGGCTTTTAAATCATGTTTAGGGATGCACCGATATGGAAATATTGGTCATTATGATAACCGCTAATTCTTTATATTTGAAGCCGATAACTGATATATTGGCCGATAAATCTAAATAAATTTTAAGAGCCTAATGACAAAAACAAAACTCACTATTAAAAGCCATGACCCAAGCACTTCCAACATAAATCAACCATCTACAGTAGCCTACGTTGAACCAGTGTAAGTTTTAAATTAATGGACTTTTTCCTCAAAAAAATAAAAAATTATATTGCCTTACAAATAATAAGCCTAAATAATTGGACAACATTACTTGCGTATAATCAAAATGCAAGGATGAATAAAATGGAATAGCCTCGCACAGACAATAATGAAAAAATTATTTTAATTAAACCATATTGTTGATGAAACAATTATATGAGAAAAATAAAGGTGCTAGTTATTATTAATAATGCATTTTTTTATTTTTTTTTATTAATGAATGAACACCACGCGCTTTGTTATCGGATTAATTAACTCAACGACAGGCGTCGTATTTGAGATTAATCAGATATTTATACAACAACAACAACTTATATGTAGCTTATTTTTTATTTGACATTATTTAGCCATAATTGTATGTAGCCTATATGACAGAGTTGCACTGCAACTGTATTTTCATTTTTGAAGGATTCCAATGATTTTAAGCAATTTAAAACCATCTGAAGTGTCCCGGCTGAAGGAAATAATCCATTATTTATCGGCTTTAATATATATAGGCCAAATTTTCTTAGCTATATACCAATATATCGTGCGTCCCTAATAATTATGTTTAAAAATATCTATATTTTCTGCCCCTTTCATTTCTTCTGGGAGTTTTTTCCATGCATATCTTATCACCCGAGCATGCATTTATTAATTAAGACATATGCTGGGTTATGAGTATAGTAAATGTGTAGTATGGAACACACTTGAGTTTAATGACTTGATTGTAGAGTTGAAGGGCGTCTTCGGTTCTTCCCTGTAGCTGCATCACATAAGCCATCTGAGAGTGAATGATGGCCAGTTCAGCATCCACCTCCTCTTCCGTCACATCCTAAAAAACACAATAAATCACAAATATTTGAGGCCTCGATTAAAAGCCCTAATCCTAAGAGCGTGCATGTGATGCTTACGCTAGCAAAATCCACTAATAGTGCACAAGTGTTGCTAACACATCAGAATACAAATATGGAAGAATTACTCACCGAGTCCTCAGCCAAAGACATTCTGCACAACTCTGGGAAAACAAAAAATAAATACATAAAACAAACAAACCGACTGACTCATTCAAGTTTTTCTCAGCCAGCTCACGTTAGTCGCAGAGACTCAAAGTGAAACTGTGTAGGCGGCTCGCGGAACTATTTTTATAAAGGCTGGCGCAGCATTAGTGACCCAAGATTTACTGAACCACACAGTATTACATACACTTGCATGAGAGATTTCATGCTAATCGGCTCATTCATTGACACAAACAATAAAAAGGAAGCATTTTACCACCTACAGATTTTATGAGCCAAACCAAAAGCTGTAATGCTGGAGGCTGTTCTGACAGTAAATAAGCTGGCTGGTTAGGATTGCACAACATGATTTCCCAGCAGTTCAGCACAGTTGATTAAAAACATCCGATCCAGAGACCCCGCTACAACCTCCGGAGGATGCAGAGATCTGCTCTCAGACAACACGACATTTCCATTATGCACATTTATATGACTAAAAATACACTAATATTGTGAAATATGATTACACTTGAATGCACTGCTGTAGCGGCCAATGATCGTATCCGCCGATAAAAGCAACTCTTTTCACTACCGATTGTTTTGAAACAAAATTGCATTGACATGGTTGTGGCATAATTGCTTCTACAGGTGAAACTCGAAAAATTTGAATAATGTGCAAAAGTTAATTTATTTCAGTAATTCAAGTTAAAAGGTGAAACTAATATATTATATAGACTCATTACATGCAAAGTGAGATATTTCAAGCCTTTATTTGTTATAATTGTGATGATTATGGTTTACAGCTTATGAAAACCTTTTCACAATATTCTAATTTTGAATTTGGGGTTTTCATAAGCTGCAAGCCATAATCATCACAATTATAACAAATAAAGGCTTGAAATATCTCACTGTGCATGTAATGAGTCTATATAATATGTTAGTTTCACCTTTTAAGTTGAATTACTGAAATAAATGAACTTTTGGACCATATTCTAATTTTTCCAGTTTCACCTGTAGAACTATTAGAATGCTTTTTATTGGCCCTGATAGGATGTGTGTGATGAATGTAATCTCTCCCTTTAAAGAAAACCCTAAAATAAATGCATGACCTCTGACCTTCAGCCTTCTGTAGTTTCTGCATGGCCTGGTTTAGCTGGCCTTGACCAATCAGGCAACAGGCAGCGTTGTAGCACAGCTCGTATGAGCTCTCCGGTAAACCCAGATCCTCCTGAATACAAAAAAATAAATAAGAAAGTCGTCAAAGATGCATCACATGACCACTTTAAAAAAAATCAACACATTTCCACAGATGATCATAATCATCTGAATTTTTGTATTCAAAATAAATTCTTTTCATAAAAAAGTTATACATTTTTTATTAATTCATGAACGCATATATATATATATATATATACACTGTATGTACACACATATATCATAAGCACAAACTTTTATGTTAGATGTGATCGATTTGACAGCACTAGTTGAAATAAATTCTTAGTTTTATTAATTCTCTGCTCATATGCCCAATACCTGGGTTACATTATACCCATATTAAACCCATAACAAAATCCAGGTCTAAAACAGATCATAGTGAGATGTATCATAGGTTAGTTATCAGATTATATTGGTTCAGCATGAGTGTGTTTCTCACCGGCAGTGTGTTCTCCCAGGTGCTCTGTGCCGCCACCACCGCTGACAGATTCGTCTTCCTCTCCTCTTCATACTCGTCCTGAGAGTTTCTGATCAGGTCTTTATAGACGGCCTCACACTCGTCGTACCGCTCCAGTCTGTACAGCTACACACACAAATAAATCATAACCATTTTGGCCGCATTTACACTGCAGGTCTTGATGCCCAATTCCAATTTTTTTATTATATCTTGACTGACCTATACTGGACCACAAAACCAGTCACATGGGTCAATTTTTTTAAATTGAGATGTATGCATCATATGAAAGCTGAACAAATAATCTCTCCATTGATGTGTGGTTTGTTAGGATAGGACAATATTTGGTCGAGACACAACTATTGAAAATCTGGAATCTGAGGAGCAAAAAAATCGAAACATTGAGAAAATCTCCTTTAAAGTTGTGCATTTATGTTCACGATTGTGCTGCATTCACTCACAGAAATACATGTTTTATATATTTACGGTAGGAAATTTACTAAATATCTTCATGGAACATGATCTTAATATCCTAATGATTTTTGGCATAAAAGAAAAATGGATAATTTTGACCCATACAATGTATAGTTGCTATTGCCACAGATATACCCGTGCGGCTCCAGACTGGGTTTGTGATCCCACTTTTGACACATTTAATGCATTCTTGCTGAATAAAACTAATTTCTTTCAAACAAATTATTACTAACACCAAACTTTAGAACAGTAGTGTACAATGCTACAAAATCTTTAGATGATTTGTGTATAACAATTGATATTTCTATGACATTAAAATTCTTTTTAGGATTAAATTGTGCATAGGTTAAACGAAACAAATGTGTTTATATCGGAGACCCTTTTATACACACACTTAACTGCAGACACTGAAATGACATGCACTGTGTAGCAACACTACTGCGTTTTCGTTTAGTAACTTTTGCTACGTTTACACCTCCCGTCCAGACTACAACGTCAAAAACGAAGACCTAAAACGGAGAAGTTTAGAAACGCTCCGACCCCGTTTCGCGTTTTGAATCTCCGGAGGGCGTTTTAGTGAAGACGGTCAAAACGGAGGACATTAGAAACGATGACGCAGAGGCTCTCATGCTCGGCTCTATGATTGGGTGTCATCAGTCATGGCGTATCCTTCCCTGATTCGTCAGCCACCCATCACATGACCCGTCCCCGGGAAGAAAACATACAAAAACAGCCTGGACTACGTAACGTTCGTGACCACCAAACGTAACGTTTCTCACCACTTGGCCGTAGAGCTCTTTGAGTTTGTCCGTTTGCTCTGGGATTCCCTGGAGAGTTTTCAAAGCGTTCTCGACCCGGTTCAGACGGTATTCGCAGTAGGCCTTCTCAAACCCGATCAAGTCACTGCAGAGACAAATCACACAAGCTTTTATTACACTGAGAACAGAGGCGACATGTGGCTGACACCTCTACCAAACTCTACTGTCAATTTAGACTCTTAGAAGAAGCATAGTTTATAATAGCGTTTATGATATTTTATGAACGAATCCTATTCTAACATATATGAACCAGCCAATCAAGGTCTTTGGGTTTAATTTGAAAATCACAGGTTTAAATTATACTCTTCAGGAGGAAGAACAAACAACCCTGTTCTCTAAGATATAAAAAAAAACTGATTGACCATTATATATAAGAGATAATCAACGGCTAGCTGTGTATTAAATGATTTTATACTACAGGGCCGTTGAATGCTTGAATCTGATTGGTTGACGAATGTTCTACGGTGTGCAATTATTTTCAGGGAACCGCACGGCTAAAGTAGCTCTGGGAGGTCTTGACCGCATTACACTTCCATATCACTGTGTGTAGTTACTGTAATAATGGAAAATAGGATACAATTCATACCCTGCATCTGCAATTTTCAATGTCTAGCTTCACAATCAATTGAAACATGCAGTTTCATTTTAATAAGTAAAGTATATAGTCCTATATATAATCAATAGAAAATTAAACTGAATATTTAAATAAATTGATAGTCCTGCTGCATGGGTTTCGTAATTATTGCAGATAATATAACAAATAAATAATTATTGATAGTCACTTGTTAAAAGGGCTTTGTGTTTCATTTATTAGGCTAGTCTACGGTCACTAATAGAAAAAAAGAATGAACGAATTAATTAACGAATTGAATTAATAAATAAATAATATTGACACACATGCTTCTCTCTCTCTCTCATAACTGCATTAATAACTGCATAAAGCCGGAGACACACTTACTGTAAGGCGGTTATGAATGTAATTTGATATTATGACTGATCATGCACGCAGCGTGTTCAGTGTGTATTCACAGCGGTGTTTAAAACAACGGCTCAAACCTCCGTTACTAACTCTAAAATGACGTTTTGGAATTGAGCAACTGAGCATGGGTTTAGATGCGCAAGGAATTAGTCCTACATACAAGAGCGTTTTAATGACAAAAACTTTACAAACGTCTTGAAATACATCATCTGAACAATATTTCGAGGTGTGGTAACAGTAGTATAAGCGGAATAATTGACTCCAGGCCGTTGAATTATTAGAAAAATAATGCACACCCGAGATGTAACATGCATTATTTTTCTAATAATTCAACCGCCTATCGTCAATTATTCCTTAATGCACGCCTGGAGGCATTCAAATGGTTTAATGCACAGATAGCCGTGGATTATCCGGCTTATGCCATGCTCATTCGTCAGCATTGATAAGTTCAAGCTGTTATTGATTTTGCAGCGCAATATTTTGCATGAAGGGTAAAAAATGGCGGTTGTTTTCATCAGTTACGACTCGTGAGATGTAGCATTCTGCCCGCTTTGAATCAGACAGAGATATAGTAGTAGTGCGTAAGATTACATTTATTTGAAATAATGAATTATAGCATGTATTTGAATTCATTCGAGAGAGAGATGTGTGTGAGAATTACCTGTTCAGCGTCTCTCTCTATTAGTTTAATTACTTCAAAACCAGCTACGTTTCCCCCTCGTTGCTGAGAAATATAATGTAGCGATTCAGCAGCAACGCTATTTTAACAATTAAAGTAGTGGGGCAGTGTTGATAAGTTTCTGTGCTCCTAAATGGAATTAATTCAGCACGCAACTAACAGTGCATTATGGGTATTCTTTTGCCGTTGAGTGTACATCGGTTGTACACTCGTTATTGCGGTCCATTGTGGGATTGCACCTGACAACGTCCAGTATTTGTAAAGTGGGGGGTTTTATGCAATTGTGAAATTTCTGCGCTACCACGCCCCCTCCTGGCCACACTCCTTGTTTTCTGTTTCGTTTCCTCAGGAAAATGTTTGTTGGGGGGCTCAGCTGGGACACTAGTAAAAAGGATCTTAAAGACTACTTCTCTTAATTTGGAGAGGTGACAGACTGCACCCTATGGTTTTGGACACCACTACAGATGGCTGTTCCCTCAAATAGTGCCTATTTAGGGGGTATAGGGGGCGATTTCGGACAAGAAAACAGAGCGATTGATGTATGCATGTGTGCTTCAATGACAGCAGATGATGATTAAACTGGCTTGGAAGTCAGTGAAGAACTTATCGGTGTTTGGCACTATTTAAAAAAACACCATAAATCTGCCTTGGTTATGTATCGGTCGACCACTATATTGCATTGTGTACACTGTGTATTATGCATACTTAAAAATCCTGTTTAGGAAATTATCCTTCAAGTACCAATGAAAAATATCTTTCTGTCAAATACATCCAGGCTGTCTTTAGAAGGTCTTGTGTGAATGTTCTGGCCTGACTCAAGAACTACCTCTCAATTTGTATACAATCATCCCTGATTAGTGTGTGGTGTGATTAGTAAGATTACCACATCAATTGCCAAAGCTACCTAACCTGTAAAAAAATAATGTTTCTAATGGCTTTTTCGAAGGGTCCCTCTGTGCATGTTTTAGGGCTAATCTGCCAACAACTACTTTTTTTGACACATACTTTTAGTTTAAAATACTACAAATTGGTCTGCAGTGGTCTGGGTGACCATCTCACCTGGGCAGTGATCTGGTGTGAGTGTTCATGACATTCAGGGCTTCTTTAAAACCTCCATTCTGGATCAGACAGACGATTTTACAGTGTAGTGCAGTAACATCATCCTTATTTTCATGAAGAACTGCGAAAAGAGAATGTAAGAATTAATAAACACAAATATATATATATATATATATATATATATATATATATATATATATATATATTTACACACACACACACAATAAATAAATATAGATATATATAAAAAGAGAATGTAAGAATCGGTAAACTCAAATACAAAATATTTAAATAAATAATATTATTTATATATATATATAGCATACAGACCATACGAGGTAATATTATGGGATCAAGTAAGCTTCAAAAACTAATAAGTTTAGATCTTTAAACAAACATAAAATTAAGATATTTGACTGCATGTTTACATTTTAATCCAGCCCCTTATGACACGTAATCACTAAACACAGACCCCTCAAACCTCAAGAAAGTCTTCAAGACTATAAAGACACCCTATAAGAGCCTCTCATGAGTTGTATTATTAAAGTAAACATCACATTTGCCTTAATAAAATGTGAAATTTGAGTAAAACAGACATTAGCGAATCGACAGCAGTCTGCAGGTAAGACACATGCTACGGGAGACATGGAGCTCAACAGTGTTTTTAACTAGAGTGAGAAAAATCTGGATAGAAATATGAATGATATGTTTTTATTTTACTTTTGTTGACAGCTTTCAGGGCTCTAGTAAAGTCTCCGTTCTGTCCACAGCGGTTGACTTCGGTCCAGAGAGCAGAAACGGGGCCCGATCCGCTCGCCATCTTCTACCATATGAGCGGAACCAGAGACCGGGGCAGAATAAAAGTCCCCCAACAACCCAAAGACATAATAAAAGTCCCCAATCTAAATCGTAAATTTAGCTTTATTTATTTTTTAAAGGAATGTCCCCATAACATGACACTTTCACAATATTTGTTTTACATGATCATCCTTGTATAAGTTATAAGATATATTTCTGAGGATATTTTTATGCAAGATTTCAACAATGTGGAATGGTAATTAATAATTTGTATATTAGTGCTGTTACAAAAGTCAGTTTTATGTGTAGCACTTCAGAAAACTGTGGAATTGATAAATGTAACATTATTACAAAATAATAATCACACTATTAAATTATTATGGACTACACTACTTGATACTTGCGTAGTTGTGTCCTCCCTCAAACAGGCAGTATCCTTTTCAATTCTTCAAAACATCTCATTATCACATTTTTCAACCTGATGAATGTTTATGTTTGCGCACTTCCTGATACATTACACAAAAACAAAAAAGACATTATCATAAACAACTTCCATTCTCATCTCTGTGAACGGAACCCAATCTGAGGTTTTGAAAAATAACTTTTTATAACTTTTGGGCATTAACAGAACCTTGGCACATGCTAACAAAAGTGGAAGCACCTGTAGCTTTCATTAGGACATGAATCATAGCATCCTCATATTGTTTGGACTGGAGGAACTGATGCTGGTCCGGAAAGAAAGACTTCCATATTTTAAATAAAGCCGAGGAGCCATAGGATGAGTTAATTGGGACCTTGGCCCACATTAGAGGTCAAGGGCAGGACGTAGGATTTAGTAGGGTCGCTAGGGACATGTCCCTACCAATATCCAGTGGCACTGATATATCCCTAGCAATAATTTCGATCAAAACTTACAATATATTTATCTATTGATGTCCCTGTCCCACCAGGACACTGAAAACGAAACCAAAACCATCAAAATAAATGCCAAAGCAATGAAAAATAATGTGAAAACTCCAATAAACATTATACCCTTCAAGTGTTTTCACTTCAGCCTTTCTAAAAAGCATTAATGCATGTCAATCTCAACTTGCAGTCTTCAGTGTGACGATCTCTTGTATGAACGATATGATAAGTACACAGAGATATATAGCGCTCTTGCATCAGGTCCACAAAAGATCAGTCAGTGTGTGTAGTGTTTAATGACTTCTCAGATTCTCACGCTGTGTTTTTGTGGTCAGGTTATGTAGGTCATCATCTGATCATCAAATATTTCAGACTCCTTGTTCGTTGTCAGTTCATTCTACATTTCTGCAACTCTGCACTTGTTTCCACGTGTGCCTTTTCTAGAAGGCCACCTTTTGACTTCTGTCATTAGTATACTCAATTAACTGTTTTATTGACAATTTATTTATTTATTTTGATGCTCATAGAACTGATAGGGGACAGTGTTTAGATTATCGCATTCATTGCATGAGACCATTGCATTGCAATTCTGTCTAAAATGCTCAAATGTGTTGAATTGAATTGTTGGATTAGCTTCTGTTTTATCAATCTGCACCAGAAGGGGGCACAACAAAGTCAAACCGACCGGCACTTTTTCTAGACTTCATGCATTAGTTACTGCTATACAGTATAGTCTGAAATTGGCTGTTTTATTGAGGGACAATATTTGCCCGACTGGAATTGATTTTCTGGGCCATGTTTTACTGTAATGAGGGCATTTTTTAACCATATACCAGTAAAACACTCACAGTGTGTTGTCATAAATGTTCAAAAAAGTAATTCAATTAAGACAATTAGTTTAAATTAGTGCTCTCAAATAAATTAATCGCATCTAACATAAAAGTTTGTGTTTGTATAATATATGTGTGTGTATATACTTTATTATATATAAATATGTATGTATATATAATATATTAGGGCTGTCAAAAGATTAATCGTGATTAATCGCATCCAAAATAAAAGTTTGTGTTTACATAATATATGTGTGTGTACTCTGTATAATTATTTAGATATAAAAAAAAACACAATCATGTATATATTTAAGAAAAATTGGTTATATTTATATATAAAATATTTATATATAATATAAATTATATAAATGTATATACAGTATATAAATGCAATTATTTCTTAAATATATACATGAATGTTTGTGTATTTATACATAATAATTATACACAGTACACACACATATATTATGTAAACACAAACTTTTATTTTGGATGCGATTAATCACGATTAATCTTTTGACAACCCTAATATATATATATATATATATACATTTATATATGTACACACACACACATTATATAAGCACAAACCTTATGTTAGATGTGATTAATCACGATTAATTAATTTGACAGTTGAAATAAATTCTCAGTTTTATTAACTCTCTGCTCATATGCCCAATACCTGGGTTACATCATACCCATATTAAACCCATAACCAAATCCAGGTCTAAAACAGATCATCGTGAAATATATCATAGGTTATATAACAGTATTTTTCTTTTTTTTCTGTCTCATTGATACAGTATCTCTATCAGAGCGGATGTTCAGATGTGTTAACTCGTCATTAATCATCAGTCTGGGCCCTTTTCCAACATCCTGACTAAGTTTTTATGTCTAGTTAGTACGCACAGTGACATATCAAAAAGAAAAAGAAAGAAAAAGAAGATGTTTGAACCTTGAGGCGTGAAAATGTTTATCATAACTGGCAAACATCTTGACTTCTGCTGGTTGTGCTGGTTAAAGCTGAAATGCCTGACACATTTTATCATATAGATCGCCAATGACTGACGACAAAGTGGAATAACCACTCCTACGTAATGTATATAAATAATTTAGTCTAAAGATAATATCTGTAACGCATCCAACAGAGGTGTTTGTGTTGACTGGAGAACCACAGCATGTCAAATCAACACCTACACTGTACTTTGCATGAATGTCATTGCACACCATTCCCTGCGCTCTCGGCCTGGTCGGGCAAAACACCCTTTGGGCATTAATGAATATGCAAATCAACTAAATTATTAAGGATAAAAAACAACGAGAGCAGAATCCGGATTGTGTCTGCATGGAAACAGAGGTCAGGGGAATGATATCAGTGACAGTTAGAGGAATTTCCAGGCATCAATATTAGTGTGTGGGCTTTGAGGTAGGATGTCTTGCTCTTTTGCTCACCATACGACTCCGTCAAAAACACCACAGATGTTTCCACTTTTGCTGATAAACATTCAATTATCCAAGGATTTATCGCGCTCATACATGCATTAAACACAATGAGCTAAACTGAGGCCGTTCTGAGGCTATAGCAAACACAACGTGAAGAGTTTTGCATCTATTGAATGATGAAGATGACTTGACTTGACAAGGAAGTAAGACACAAAACTGGGAAATAAACCATTCACATCTGTCAAATTGAAACTCTGCTATCAAAACCTAACAATCCTTTGTCAAAATGTCATACCCACTTGCATCATATGAACACTTTCAGATCATCAGCAACCCACTAGTCTACTTTATATAAAAAAAAACTGTCTTTTGTTTTCAATGTTTTTATTCAGTTCCACAGAGGGCATGTTTTACTGGTTCATGTAGGTTGTCTACAAACCGGATAGATATCCATATAAGGCTAGATGTCTTAAGGCGGAGTCTCGAACGGCATCACCGGCGGCCATCTTGTCACAGGCAAGCTTTC
Organism: Phoxinus phoxinus; assembly: GCF_949152265.1. Classification (NCBI taxonomy): domain Eukaryota; kingdom Metazoa; phylum Chordata; class Actinopteri; order Cypriniformes; family Leuciscidae; genus Phoxinus; species Phoxinus phoxinus. The sequence continues at coordinate 33,643,228 of NC_136887.1, read as the reverse complement.
TGGCGGGCTCTGTGGTTCCTGATGTAAGGCGAGTGATCTGCACGAACAAAAATCATCTTATCTCGCTGAAATCTTGACGGATTTACAAACGGTTTGGTTTCTTACAAAGGTTATTAACGTGACTATAATTCTGGATGCTTGAACAGGTTGAAATATAAAATATTATAATTATTGCGGTTGGCGGTCATATACGCGGCATCTCCAAGCGGGAAAAAATTCCTCTATAGGATTTAGAAATGGCGAGTAAGGGGGCAAGTACACAACTTCAAATTGATCATGGTTGGAGAACCAGTTCTGGACCAGAGCAGCCCGATGGAAACTAACATTATCAGCAGCCATATAACCCTGTAGCCCAAGACTGGTGTCCCACTGAAGCTAAGCGGGGCTGAGCCTGGTTATTACCTGGATGGGAGACTCCTGAGGAAAACCAGGTTGCTGCTGGAAGAGGTGTTAGTGAGGCCAATAGGGGGCGCTCACCCTGTGGTCTGTGTGGGTCCTAATGCCCCAGTGTAGTGACGGGGACACTATACTGCCAAAGAGCGCCGTCCTTCGGATGAGACGTTAAACCCGAGGTCCTGACTCTCTGTGGTCATTAAAAATCCTTTGAAAAAGAGTAGGGGTGTAACCCCGGCATCCTGGCCAAATTTGCCCCTTGACCTCTGTCCATCATGGCCTCCTAATCATCCTCATACACTGATTGGCTTCATCTCAGTCTCCTCTCCACCAGTAAGCTGGTTTGTGTTGGGCGTTCTGGGGCAATATGGCTGCCGTCGCATCATTCAAGTGGAGCTGCACATTGGTGGTGGTTGAGGAGATTCCCCCTTCTATGAAAAGCGCTATATAAATGTAATGAATTATTACTATTATTATCCCAGACAACAACAAACCACTGGTCCATCCTATACAACTGCATCTAGAAATGTGATTATGCGTTGCGCATTATAGGGACCCAGTTTGGCATGATGGTGCAGAGACTTATGGCAGCACACAATGTGATATTTCCCCCGGCAAATTGCTCTTTGGACAATTATATTACGTCCCCGTCGTCTGTTTTTGCCAAGGTTGAATCCAGCCTCATCAATGTAAATACATTAATGCGGCTAGTGTCTAGGAGCAAGTGTGTCGCTTTTGTTTAAGGTATGGTTACACTTTGTTTAAGGTATATTAACAACAACTTCAAGTTATGTTACTTTGGTTTATGTGTTCAAGCAACGGGCAAAAACTGTATTTTTGGAAAAAATAATAAAGGTTTTATTTATTAGATCAGATATAATTTCAATTGATAGATTTATGAATTAAAGCTTTGAACCACACAATAATACCGGTAATAAAACCGTGTGGAAATGAACTGAATTGAAGAGATGATACCCAGGTTAAGTAATCAAAAGTATGACACAAATGGATTCATAGGAATTATGTTGTGAACAAAAAAACGTTAAACAAATTAAAATAATATTATATTTGAGTTATTATTGACTGGATGAATGTCTGAATAAATAGTCCAAACAAACAGACAAATAAATAAATAACACTGATTTTGGACAGGTTTATGTGTTTGGCAACAGATTGTTCTGATATCATCTTTGAAAAGATTGCAAATCTAAGCATGTGGCTTATGCAACATTTGTCCCTTCATCTTCTGATGTCAACATTGCGTTTTTGTGGTTAATAAAGGTCTTCTATTTTTAGAGCATGAAAAAAGGGCTTGTAGCGCTTTCCTGTTGCACACAGTGTTGAGTCACACACATCTCTGGAAAACTCTGTTTTCATGAGTAACTGTTTAAAAACCCCTTTGTTGTCCCTAAAAGCACAACCGGTTTTAATGTAACTTCCTGCTGGTGACCTTAACAGTCCATCACTTTCACTTTTACTCACGGGTCATTGTACTGGGCTGCCATTAATGGAAAAAAAATGTGTGTGGGGGGGATTTTGTTGTATATAATGACATAATAATGTGTGTGTGTGTGTGTATGTGTGTGTGTGTGTGTGTGTGTGTGTGTGTGTGTGTGTGCGTGCACGTCAGAAATCTCCTCCAGATGTAGATAGAAGCATGTACCCTTTGGAAGCCCATTTCCGCCACATAAGAGAGAAAAAAAACATACCCTGTAAATCTTAATTATTACTAAGTCACAATTATGTGATTAGTCAAAATTTTGACCTGATGATAACATAAAAAGACAAAACTATGAAATAGTTTTATAAAATATAACTATATTATTATTAGATAAAAAATTAAAAAGTCTAAATTATGACTTAAAAAGTCTAAATTTTGACATACTAAATCAAATTAAAGTTGACATAAAAAAGATTCACATTAGGTTTTTTTTCTAAGGCGTTTATAAAAGCTACTTAAATTTCCTAATTGAACTAAAACCTAATCCTGGCTTAATCTAAGCCCTTTCTGTGAAACCAGGCCTTTATGTCGAAATTTAACTTTTAAAGTAATGATTTAGACTTTTTATCTCATAATTATGACTTTTAAAGTAATATTTTTTACTTTTTATATCATAAATATGACTTTTACAGTCACAATTTCGACTTTATGTCTCATAATTAAATTTAGGCTAGTATATTTCGACTTTTATCTCATGATTATTATGACTTTTAAAGTAATAATTTTGACTTTTAATGTCATTATGGTCTAACAGAGCATGATATTTGCTTATATGTGGCGGAAATGGCGTTCCACGATGTATCTACCGTTAACTTATCTGTTTACTTATGAATCTGTCTGTGATTGTGGATCAGATTCAGTTGGGCTGTGAGCGAATCCGTCAGGGTAAGCGTTTGGGCGTATGTGTATGTGAATTAATCCGTCTTTGTGTTTGTTTGAAGATAAAACTATAACATTTGCTGCTTCATCGATCAGTTATGATAAATTACGATCAATATAAGTTTGTATTTATTGTTTAATTCAGCTAAATTAACGTTAGCGCGCTAGCATCGTGACTAGCGTCTCAACTGGCGTTTAAAAAAAAAAAAACTTCAGTCCATTTTATTTCACTCTAACCTGTCAGATGTCACTACATTGTATATATGGGTTTAGTTTTAATGTGTTTTATACGAGTTTGCAAACTAATACATGAATCTAAACGTCGTCAAATTGTGTGAAGGGTCACGCGCTCTTCCTTCATGTTAACCGATTAATCATTATCATGATCAATTTATTATTTAAAACCATGGATTTTTTTATATTAAAAGTGTATTAACCATGGTTTTCTGACGGATTGATTACCATTTGTAAAACCACAGTTTTACTACAAATACCATGGTTAAACTATGTTTAGTGTAGTAAATCCATGGTTAATTTGTGGTAACCATGGTTTAACTACAGTATGTTTTATGTGTAGTAAAACCATGGTTAATTTTCATAAGGGGCAAACCGATTAATCATCATAATTGATCAAAACCATCCATAAAACCATCAGGACCTGCTTGATAAAACATCAATAACATGATTTTCGATGGGAGTTGCATGTACAGTTGGTATTTGTCTTTTCTTTCTAATAATTAATATCTAACTTTATGATCTCTCTTTTTTGTATTTCTGTCCCTAAAGCTGTTAGATGAAGATGATGATGAGGGGTGCGTCCTCCAGAGGGTCTAGCCTGACCCACAGCCAATGGTCAAACATCTCATCTCCTTCACCTTTCAATGACATCAACAACAGCAACACATATCTGCCTGGACAACCATTGAGCGCCTCCACCAAAATCAGTTAATTCTTTCTTTCTTTCATTCTTTTGTATTTCTGATAGCCTGGCAAGCCAGACTTACATCAAGATGTTTAGTCTGGCAACTCTCCATTGACGTGGCTTAATCCGAGGGGCGGGATAAACGGTTGTCTCTCAAAATCAACCGCCCTCGGACCAAATGAACCGAACTACAGATGTGAAAGCATTAATCACATTATATCAATATTGCGTGCTGTCACTTTTGTCTCCTTTGCAGATTCCAAACAGAAAAGCCTTCCCCGTGAATTGATCGACAGATATAAGCGAGGAGATACACATCCGGTGTCGGCGTTGTACCAGCTCTCTCAAACGTTGCAGTTTCAACTGGATCTGAAAGAAACCGTTACAACTGGTAACCAGCAGATTTCCTTGTATCTCTAGATTTCACTAAGTGCATTGTCCAGTTCATAGATGCATTCAACATTTGTTTTCTTTGTTTTCTGAGCAGCAGGAATTACGGGGTTTTACTTTGCGTTCTGTGCTGTGATCGATGGAATCCAGTATAAGACTGGAATGGGCATCACAAAGAAAGAAGCCAGGTCCAAAGCGTCCGAACTGGCCCTTGAAGAGCTCATAGCAAGTCTAGAGAATGATGGGATACCTTCAGATGTTTCCGGTAATAATCTAACGATGAGTTATACTGGCAACTATGCTTATTAAATATTGAATATGCTTATTAAAAGCGTCTGCCAAATGCATAAATGCAAATTATTAATTGAGAATCAATGTAAATTAATCAATGAGAATCAAAAATTATTAATTGAGATGCATTTTGATATCAAACATCGCTCCATATTTCTTGTGACGATAAAGTTAATTGAGACCTAAACTGACACTGGAGTGCAAGATTAGCATTTAATGACTTAAATAAGTTTAAAAGTTCATAAGAATGATTATATCGAATCATGTGATGCTGAAGACTGGAGTAATAATGCTGAAAATTCAGCTTTTCATAACAGGAATAAATTACAAACATTTTAGATATATTACAATAAAAATTAGTACTGAGTTTATGTATTTTTGATCAAATAAATGCAGCCATAGTGAGCCTAATAGACTGCTCTCAAAAACATGAAATAAATCTAACATAACTATTTTAATCATTATCATTTGCCACTCATCAGATATTTAAAGGTGCCATGTGTAAAAATTGAGGTAAAAATATCCCAAAAATGAGCTACACTCATCAAAAGAATGAGAAGAAATAAGGGCAATGATGTCATAAAAAAAATGTCAAGTTATAGTGCTGCAGAGATATCAACCTTAATTAGCATTAGCATTACTAGCCACGGCCCGACAGGTGTCGTAATACCAATATCGGCCATGGGAGGCTGTATGCGGGCAACATAACCACCAGCCAACCTGCAATACACGAATAACTCGCACGGCTTGTGGGCATACTTGAACCTGATGTCAATCGTGTGGAAAGTACAGCCCACTACTTTATTTCAATTCAGGGAAGAGAGCGGAAGGATGGCTGAAGCCCTTGGCAAGAGAGAGACCCCTACCACCACCACCACCCGCTGCAGGGAAAAAAACGCGCTCTGAAGCACAAATCAAATCAGATAAGAAAAGGACCGCTCGTCACGGTCCGGGCTCGAAAGCGCGGGGGACGGCGAGCGAACTGCAGCGCATAGCCCTGTTTTACAACGTTCAGCACCCATTCTGACACGCCCGGGATCGCTTCCCATGCTTTCGCACGCATAGCTAGGGGCTAGGGGTGTGCAAAGCAGCCGATATTTGTATCTGTATTTGTATTTGTTGAGGAGGGAAAAGTATTTGTATTTGTATTTGTATTCGAGTAAAATTCAAAAAAGGCGTAAAAATATTTTTTTTTGCGTTACACTTCTAATTTACGTTATAGTGTAAGTATTCTTTAATTATATCCATTATAATAATTATGGATATGCAATATTGGTTGATGTTTTTCCATAAATCCAGCAATGAAACAAGGAACGTCATTGAAAAGAAAATAACAGCTATTACCTCATCCATGGTTAAACCAACAACTAATAAAATACCATTGTGAATATTATGAAGCCTACAGCCTACATCTTGCTGTCTGCAAAAGACAGAGTAACTTAAACGTACCATATAACTCCCACACGTGCATACAATTCGACACAACTACACAAGCATTTTAAAATTTTTTAACCGAACGTTAACGTTACTCTGTCAACAGCCTATTGTCTAAATTACCGCGCTAAACAGCTACTGTACGTAAACAGAGCGAACATGAGAGCACCCGACTGCAGACGTCAATAATGCAGCGTAATGGAATAATCTCCCGATCAAACTCTGCTTCCCGAAAGTTATAAACTGCCTCAGGAACCCAGTTAAGGTACAAACATCTATTCAACATAAATAGTGATGCAGTTAAGTGTTTTTTCGCTCAGCCGAGCCCTCTCTGTTGCTGTGTGGAGGAGCCTGTGTCCGTCACTCACTCATTCGGGCGTCGTGCACTGCGGTCTCATGAGAAAACGCAGCTTTTTAATATAAAGTTTTTTTTGTTCCCGAATACAAATATTTGTTCAAAATAAGTATTTGTAAAAAACACGCTATTTGTGCCTTTCTGAATACCGTATTCGGGTTCGGCTCCACCCCTACTAGGGGCAGAATGGTCTCCGTGTTCTGACCGCCGCACTGCGCGGGTTCGAGATAACGGAGGTATCAGCGCGGCGCGCGCGCCCTCGTTGTCTGAATATTGCTGCTCTCTGATGACAGCAGCCGCTGTTTCACATTCAATGACTCGGTCGCTAAGGACGGAGAACAAATTGTGGTGCGAACAGGTCATTTGTAGCCTACTGTATCTTTCAACAGTGTTCGTGTTTTTTTACTATAGTAGAGATGATCGGTTCATGTGCGCTGTCTGATGTTTACTGCATCACTCGACATGGAGAGGTTGGGTAAAGTAATAATTACAAGAGCTTCACGGTTATCAGATACAAGCATTCAACGGCCCTGTAGTATAAACGTATATAAATATAGGTTATTTGTGTTTGCGCACGTGATATCAGGAAGCAATGTAATAACGTTACCTGTAATACACACATGACGGCGATGCGCAAATCGAGATTGTGTGTGTGTCACAAATCATTATTGTTTCTTCAACTTATTAAAATATCTTAGTTTACTGCAACTATCTGTTTCTGCTTCTTTATCATATTTATAGTATGTGATTTATAAAATACCTTATATCCTACATCACATATTTTGATTTTGGACGTCTGGTCACTTTATATCTTCTATCAGAATATTATATTACTGTTAAGCCTACTATGAATATTAAAATATGCCGAACCATGTGTCCTGTATCATAGCTACATGAATGACATTTGCAGAAAAAAACCCTGTGTGAAAATCAGTTCGGTCTTCAGTGAGGTATGATTAATTAAATGCGCTGACAGCTCATTGCACCTGCCATACAGATTACACTGAGTGGAGCGGGTGACCGGTTTAAGATGGCGGCTCCACGGCTCGACCGCGCTAGTAGGCAGTAGCGGCCGATAGGGCGTCTATATATGATGTCTATGGTTGTGAAGGTAGGGGCGGAGCATAGAGACTATGCCGTTTCTCGTCTGTTACTCTAGAGTAGACCAATTCACTTTATGGAGGTATACTGCCCCCATCTGGTATGGAATGTGGAGTATGACTTGATTTTTTTGCCAGACAATTACACATGGCACCTTTAAAGGAGAAGTTTATCTAAAAATGAGAAACAACAAATAATTGTTATTTATTTATAAAATTAAATGCATAAAAGGTAAAAACACCTGACTTTAGCAATATGGTTTAACCCTAGATTGTTCCTGGCACTGTTTGTTTTCATTAATGGTCTGGTTTGCCAGCTTTCTTGCAAATAATAGGCAGAAATCGTGTGACCTTCTGTTTGACACTTTCCATAGAATCGCTGCAAGCACTTAGTCAGCCCTTCCATTTTTAATGTAAATATGCAAACTTGAAAATTCAATGTGAAAGTTTCCCCCAGATGAAAGAGAACATCTTCGCTGTGCTCCCTCCCATCGAAACAACCTCATAGTCATTCACTGAAACCGTGGTGAAGCTCTTTCCGGTTTGAGGTGGGAGTGTAACATTTGTTTTGTTAATGCAAAAAAAAAAAAATTCACATTCACACATCAGGGTGGTGCTGGAATTTAATCTTATCTATCTTTTATATCGCGATTGCATAAAGCTAGTGCGCATTTTATTATTTGACTTTTTTTATATTTTACTTGTGGTTCATAGTTTCAGGATTTAAACAAACTACTAACCCTAATAATAAATCTGAGTGCATAAGTCTTGAGTGCATATGTCTTGCACTGTTTGATCTTGATCAGACACCCAGCAGTGCCATCAGAAAACAAAACTGCACTTTCTTAGTACCGTAAATGCATATCTTTGTGTTCACAAGCATTGCATGGACAAGCACTATTCATGTTTTCTTTTGTTTGTATGTGTTTCGTTCAGAGGGGCCACCTCCTCTGCCAGTAAGAGAGAAGGACTCCCCAATCCAAGAAATCCATTCTGGAAGAGCCGTGATTGGTAAATACATTCTTAAAATCAGTCTGCATGTATTTAATAGCCCAGTTAAGAAAAGCTATAATCAATGCTCAGATGTTTTAGCCATAGTAACCTTTGACATCAGAGCGTCTAATCATGTCGGAATCGGAAATATTTGTGAACCTGACTAATAATTTCATTTCGGTTGGTTTAACGCAGAAAGAAAGAACCCCATCAAGGATCAGGTACCCAGCGTGGTGAAGGAGATGTTCACCAAGCTAATGGGCAGTTACCCAGAATTCACTGGCTGTGGCGGAACAGTGGCTGCATTTGTCATGCTGTCTCGTAAGTCAGACGCACAGGATGTCAGACCACAGGTTTTTCTTTGTGGGATTTGTATTGATACGTCATGTGACATTTAAAGATGTTCCTTGTTGCCATATAATCTATCCTGCACAGAATCTGGATATTAGTGCTGTCAATCGATTAAAAAATTAACTAATTAATATTACATTTTTCTGTAGTTAAGTGCGATTAATGGCACCTAACATTAACTTTTGAATATTTTTGTAATAATTTCACAGTTAATCTCCAAACTAATGTAGAATAATAATATAAAGTTATCAAACACTTCACTGCATAAATTATAATTGAAATATTAGGGGTGTAACAATATATTGTGTCACAATATACAATACAAAAATGCATGTATTGTGTATAGTTCACCCAAAATAAAAAGTTTACCAAGTTTTAGTGTCAGCATTACATTAAACTACTATAAATAATGTTGAATATAATGTATAATAATGCAATTGGGGAATATTTGTGGGTCCTGATAATGCCAAATGTCTTGATACCAGCAAAAAGTGGCTGACATCATTTTAAATATATAGCCAGTGACAGAGATCAAGCATATTCGTCTAAAATAATTCAGCATTTTCACCTTCAGAATCATGAATATTGTTATTCTGGTGTCTCTATTGTCCTGTGCATTGGTTTACCTGCACTAAGTCCAAGCCTATTATTTTACACCCCAATGTAATATCAAATTTAGCATTTGAATCAACAGTAAAAATGTTAACATTTCATCATTTGTCTTCGCAACAATATCGTATCGTGAGTTCAGTATCGTGATATGTTTCGAATCGTGACATGAGGATATCGTTTGACCCCTATTAAAATGTAGATTCATCCTTATTAAAGCTACAAAAGTTATTCACTCAAGAGCAGTGAGTGATTTTCTCTTTGTCTTTTGTTCATTTTCATAAATGACAGACATCACAGCAGCAGGTTTATTAGGCTGCTGTCACTTTAAGAACTGAAGCACATGATGCAGATCTGACTCGTATCCTGTGGCCTCACAACTCTTTGCGGTCATTTAAGACTTTCTTTCTTGATTCACGGACACCATGCCAGTTTTAAGTTGTAATATATTCATGCATCATGGTTGTGTTGTTATCCTACCTTTTATGTTCATTTAAACAATTTTAATATATATATATAAAGTGATAAGATCTAAAGCAACAAAAAAAAGTTGAATACTGTTAGCATAAATTTGATTAATTATCTTGAAAAAGTCATGTCGCAATGAAAAAAGTAATTGTAATCTCTTTCTTTATGAGTTAGAGGGGAAAAGTGACGTGAGCATTTTTCCATACTCCTTTTTTAAGAGATTCCCCTTTACAACAATGGCAACATCAAACGCTTTTGAAACAGACATTATTTTGCATAAAGTGCAAATTAATACACATATTGCATATATTTTGCATTACGTCTCCAAACAAAGCTAGATGACCATGTATGGATTTTGTGGGGTTTACATCTATACTTTATTCTCATTGTTTGATGGTGATTCTTAAACTATAAGAGCACTGGGCCTCATTCACCAATATCTTCCAAAGAATTTTCTGAACTTTGTACTCAATAAACTTCCTAAGAAAAGTCTACGTTGGATTCATGACATGTTCTTAAACAACAGAATTGATCGCACCTGTGTTCTTAGGATTGATGAATTGCAGTGTAAGTGTTTCTTTGCATACTATGAGTTTTTTTTTTCAACAAATGATCAGAAATACATTACTGTAAAATACTATCAGTGTAAACGACTGTAGAATTAAATAAGATGCAGTAACCAATTATTTGGAGCAAACGGCCATCACTCTGTGCGGAAGAGTGCTCTTGAGTGTGTGTAGATTTTCAAGATAAGAAAACATTAGTGAATGTCAGAATCTTCGTAAAAAGTGCGTAAGTGGGGTTTAAGAACACATTTCTTTGTAAGAACGGTTGGTGAATGAGGCCCAATGTTTGTGCCACACTTTTCGGGGAACTTCACCTTCATTATAAACAAAGCACAGTTATCACAGTAATCCTTATCCAGCTGTAATAAATAAATGAAATGGGTTTTCATTAGTCAAAAAGAAACTTCAGAAATTCAGAGATGCCAATAAATAAAAACGCATGTCATTGGGGCAGACAGGAGTACGACAGGGCAAACATGTGAAGAATGAACTTGTCTCGTTCACACTCGAGCACTTCCTACTCAAAAAACGTTTCAGGAAATAGTACTTGCGTTAAAACATTATGGAAACTGTTGACATTAAATTTAATTAGAGCCTTATATATATTAATAGAGACTTCTAATATTTATTTCTAGAATTAACAGGTTGTATGTGATATTTTAAACGCATGGCACCTGTTGGTTGCATTTGTAATATCATGGGGGCACTTAAAAATGGGAGTTGGCAGATTGGAATTTCCACAGTAAATCTCTTAGTAAAGCCAACAATGGTGCACAAATATGGAAATAGACTGGAAGAGGAAGCAATTATATGATTTCCTTTGGCCCTTTTTCATAATTTTTTTTGATGAAATTTTTAACTAGACCAAATCTAAAACAGGAAAGGATGGAGGATTTTTAATAATATAGGTACGTAACATCCACAGGATATTAGACAAGCGAGATGGTCAAGGAAGCCGAGGGGTCATGGGTGTTGACAAGTTTGTTTTTGGAAACATTTACAGTAAAAGGAAGGGAATTGGGAGACATTCTCAAATGGCAGTTTGATTTGCCTGAATGGGTTTTAATGGGTTTGTTTGAAAGTGGTGCCACAATGAAGGGAAACCACCCAATTGTGAGATAAAAACCACGGCTTTAATGAAAAAGTGGCAAGCGTTTCGGTCACGTCACTTTTCTCAATGCCTAGTTAACAATACTCAGTGCTGAAGCCATCTTAATATGAGGAGTCACATGATTACATAGGTCACATGTGACCAAATTTTTTCCCACTTTATCTTTAAAGCAGTGGTTTTTATCTTGCAATTGGTGCTTCCCCTTCATTGTTAAGTGCGCAGGCTTTTTTGAAGTGTTTCTCTAATTTGAGTTTTTGGTCTATGCGCCTCGTTTGGCCAATTTTTAAGGCGTGTGAGTTCCTGGCTTTTCTTCAAATGTACATTTTACCATAAATAAAAATATAAGAACATTATGCATACATTTCTGTCCTGCATTTGGCAAAAATGTTTTGTAGACAATGTATTTTACCTTTTAAAGCTGAGATGAGAGAACAACTCTGGCGTCACCGCTGAATCTTTCATACTTCTCTTTGTGTGCATTGGTGTAATAGCAATGTAAATTAAAGTCTTTAATTGCAGATTGCTTTCCCAAACAAACTAAACGTATAGATGTACCCTTAAACTCGGTAAAAAGTTGTTATTTTTCTCACCTTGACTTCATTGTCATATTTTTCTGTTATTATTTTTATAGTTATCTTTTTGCATGCACATACTGTGCTGTAATTAATATGCGTGAATCACCTTTCAAATGTTTTAAAATTTATCATCAGGGTATATTATGGTCCAGCGGGCCGTATTTAAAGATATTTAAAGGCTGTCATATTTAAAGGTGGTTTAATATTTAATATACATATTTAAATCCCTGGTTTAGTTCTTGTCTCTATGAAGCCCCTCCTTCTGAAAAGCACACTGTGCTCTGATTGGTCAGCTGGAGCAGTGTGTTGTGATTGGTCGAGCGCTTCGAGTGTGTTTGGGAAATGTCCCGCCCCTTACCATAACCGCCAGTTTCAACACATTACTAACTCACTCAACCAGGCCCCGCCCCTTTTATTCTGCGTATGAATTATTAAAATGAGGAATATTGTGACGTGTTCATTCCTGGTAGAAAACTCAAGACTATATGGAGGCGTTTCAGGGAATTCAGAAACACTGATATAGAATAACTGGAGCTTTTTCATGCTCAAACATCAACATTAAACACTAAAGAAAGATATAGCATTATATCTGGTGCATAACTCGTCCCTATCAAAATATGTAAACACCACTTGTAGATGGAGTTTGTGCAATGTATCATCAGACTAATTTTGATGTGCGGTTATGTCAGTCTGTGCTTACCGTATGTAATTCTAATCCAAACTGTCCTGTGTTTCGTCTGCAGCCACAGGATGTGAGGTTGTTGCTCTTGGAACTGGCAGTTCTAATACCAAAGCCAGTCCAGCACCGACAGGACGAATCCTGCATGATTCACACGCTGTCGTAACTGCCCGGAGATCACTAATGAGGTACATGGATGTTCAGCTGTTGCAGGTTGACATCACATTGATGTTCATATTAATCATCTCTTTGAGGGCCAGTTCAGAGAATATCTAGCACTGTCCAAAAAGCTGTGGTTTGCTTTTTGTTTATCCTACCAGTCAAAGGTTTGTGTGTCAAAAATGCATGTCTTTTGATCTAAAAACCTTGTAAACTGAAGACTTTTTTGCTTAAATGCTAGAAGAAACAGTTCTGTTGGGCAACCAAACTCGAAATAGCCAAATATAAAGGGTTAGTTCACCCAGAAATGTAAACTCTGTCAGTAATTACTCTCCCTCATGTTGTTCCAACCCCGTAAGACTTTCGTTCATCTTCTGAACACAAATGAAGATATTTGTGATTAAATCTGAGAGCCGTCTCACTCCTCCATAGGCTTCTATTGTAATTGAAACTTGCCGGCCCAGAAAGTTAGTAAAGAGTCAGAACGTAGGCTCACTATTGACCAGCATCACACGTATCACACACATGACCAGCATCGGCCAATAGTGAGCCTCCATTCTGACGTACAACCCAGAAGCGTTGCGCTGTTACACTACGTGAACTCACTCAGAGACACACACAGAAGAACATCAAGAGTTGAATAAAGTCATTATTTCTGTTTGTTTTTTGCGCACAAAAAGTATTATCGTCACTTGATAAACTTAAGGTTAAGCCGCTGTAGTCACTGGGACTATTTTAAACATTGTCTTTACTAACTTTCTGAGCCGGCAAGTTTCAATTACAACAGAAGCCTATGGAGGAGTGAGACCGCTCTCAGATTTAATCACAAATATCTTGATTTGTGTTCTGAAGATGAACGAAAGTCTTACGGGGAACAACATGATGGAGAGTAATTACTGACAGATTTTTCATTTTTGGGTGAACTAACCCTTTAAGTTCATCAATTAGTCTGTAGTTGATTTAAAGCACAGTTGATTGGAATTTAGCATGTCTTTTGAATGTGCCGTAGGTTTCTGTATAGGAATCTGTTGCTGTTCTTCAGTAAGAATAGTGCTCTGGAGGAGAAGTCCGTCTTTCAGCAGGACCAGACCACGAAGCTCCTCAGCTTCAAAAATCACATCACTCTACACCTGTACCTGAGCCAACTGCCCAAAGGAGCAGCACAGATACCTTCTCAACTGTACACACACTCACACTCACACTCACACACATACATTTCCATAGAATTTAAACGAGAGAAGATGCAACATTTACTCTGTATAAATGAAGAGAGTCAGGTCTGATATCCTGCTCTTCTTTAACCCTGTAAAGCCTGACACATGAAATCATATGAAAGACAAAATCTAAAAGAATTTGCACATTTATTTTTTATATTTGATACATCAGGCTTTTATGGCTCATATGATATAGTGAGAATATGGAGTTCAAACTCAAGTAGGAAAAAACAGCTACATTTTATTCAGAGGCCCAAACTGAGAAAAATATGCAATTTGGTGCAGATGCTGATATTTATAAGGCCAAAAGGTTAGATGAATTTCTGATGCTTGTAATGTAAGTGTATCTTTATAACAGTATAGCAGATACTTAAATAAAATGCATATAATTATCAGTCGTCACTCTATATCTGACAATATGTCTTGGTAAGATGATATTTAAATGTTTCGTTTTATGATCAAATCTCTATAGTTTTTTTTAAACATAATGCAATACAATGATGATTGAGAGATGAACAAATAAACCTGATGATCATATTTGATACTCACATTTACACATGACTTTTCTAGAAATAAATGTATGGATAATCAAGTAAAATGCTCATCTTAATATATTACTAACAATATAAAAGTTATTCTTTTACTGCAAAAACCTCAAGCTGAAGGTGGAAGTTTGTACAATAAAATAAAAACACAATATAAAAAGCATTTAATAGATTTTGTGCAAACGATTTATAGCTTTATATATCATGTTGATCATTTACGGGCCTAAGTAATGTTTAAATCAAATATGAAACGGGCTTTATAGGGTTAAAATCTAACATTTTCTTTTTAATTGGTCGAGCGTGAGCTTTTTTTATTCCTCATTTGTGGATACACGCATTGTGGCATTTATCTTGAAGAAATATAGCACAAACATAAACTTTGAATGCAAAACCTGTCACAAAAAGAAATCGGGTATACAAACTGCAAATTGTACGAATTTGTTAAACTAAATCACAGTTGTTGTCTTTGTTTTCTAGCCGCCTCAATCCTCTGTCCATCTCTGCATGGGAGGTGAATAATCAGATCGGCCTTCATGTGGTGGTGGAAGGGAAGGTCTTCTCCAAGTTCTCCAGCTCATATGAGCAGATGGGCTCGCATGTTGTCAGTATGTCCGCCACTGATAAGATCATGCAGTGGCAGGTGTTGGGCTTCCAGGGGGCGCTACTGAGCCACTTCATTGAACCAGTCTACGTGAGCAGCATCTTTATTGGTAAGTTAGAGTAAAGCCCAATGACGAACAATCCAGGCTAGGTATCTTTCTTTGAAAAAAAAAAAAAAAACGAACAAAAAATATATACCGTATACTTTGAAAGCACATCAACTGACTACAGGGGTTCCTCAGGGTTCAGTTCTTGGACCGCTCCTCTTCTCCATTTACACCACATCACTGGGACCCATCATACAGGCACATGGCTTCTCTTACCATTGCTATGCTGATGACACCCAGCTCTACCTCTCATTTCAACCTGATGATCCCACAGTAGCTGCACGTATCTCAAGCTGCCTGGTGGACATCTCGGCATGGATGAAGGAACATCACCTGCAGCTCAACCTGGCAAAGACTGAGCTTCTCGTCCTCCCTGCCAACTCGTCTCTACAGCACGACTTCACTATCCAGCTAGATTCAACTTTAATCACCCCATCAAGGTCGGTCAGAAACCTTGGGAGTAACATTTGATGAGCATCTGACCTTCACAGACCACATCACAAAGACAGCTCGATCATGCAGGTTTGCACTGCACAACATCAGGAAGATCAGGCCCTTCCTGACTGAGCATGCAACACAACTTCTCGCCCAGGCCTTGGTTATCTCTAGGCATGATTACTGCAATGCTCTTCTGGCTGGTCTTCCATCATGTGCAATTAAACCTCTACAAATGATCCAGAATGCTGCAGCCCGTCTTGTCTTCAACGAGCCCAAAAGGGCCCACGTCACTCCTCTGTTCATCTCTCTGCACTGGCTACCACTCGCTGCTCGCATCAAGTTCAAGGCATTGACGCTTGCTTACAGATCGACCACAGGCTCAGCTCCCTCCTACTTTCACTCGCTCCTACGAGTCTACATCCCTACCAGAAGCCTGCGATCGGTCAATGAGCGACGGCTCGTGGTACCATCACAGAGAGCCACAAAATCACTCTCCAGAACATTCTCATTCACGGTTCCTTGCTGGTGGAATGATCTCCCTACCCTCATCCGGAATGCAGAATCCCTGACCACATTCAAAAGACACCTGAAAACTCATCTCTTCCGTGAGCACTTGGCATAAAAAAAAAAACAAACAAAGAAAAACCCTCTCCTTTACCCTCCCTTGTTTTGGCTTATGCTACTCTGAGCAATGCCAGAACTTTGTATTTTGAGCACTTCTTGCGTTATTTTTGCCTCTTCACGATGACTCGCTTGCTGTAGTCCTCAGTTGTAAGTCGCTTGGGATAAAGGCGTCTGCTAAATGACTAAATGTAAATGTATATATATATTTGGTCACTGTCCAGGTGCTGTTAAAGGATTAGTTCACTTTCAAAAAAAAAAATTGCTGATAATTTACTCACCCCGATGTCATCCAAGATGTCCATTTCTTTCTTTCTTCAGTCAAAAAGAAATTAAGGTTTTTGAGGAAAACATTCCAGGATTTTTCTCAATATAATGGACTTCAATGGCAACCAATGGGTTGAAGGTTCAAATGTCAGTTTCAATGCAGCCTCAAAGTCTCGACACGATCCCAGCCGAGGAATAAGAGTCTTATTTAGAGAAACGATCGGTCTTTTTCTAAAAATAAATAAAAATAATGTACTTTTTAACCACAAATGCACCGTCTTGTACCATCTCGGAGATGCGCCACTCATTAGGTCATCACGTTGGAAAGGTCACGCAAGACGTGTTTACAAAGCGAACGGCAAAGACTAATACACGTATCAATAATGATATGCACACCTAAGGACCATTTTAAACAATAAACTGACACAAATACATATAAATATGTGTCATTCAACATACATACATAATATTTGTAAACACTGGGTCGGTACTTCCGACTACGTCTTGCGTGACCTTTCCAACGTGATGACGTAATGCGTGGGTGGCGCATCTCAGAGAATGGTACAAGACGGGTATTTGTGGTTAAAAAGTATATAATTTATTTTTAGAAAATGACTGATCGTTTCGCTAGATAAGGTACTTATTCCTCGACTGGGATCGTGTCGAGACTTTGAAGCTGCACTCAAACTGACATTTGAACCTTCAACCCATTGGTTGCCATTGAAGTCCATTATATGGAGAATAAACCTGGAATGTTTACCTCAAAAACCTTAATTTCTTTTCGACTGAAGAAAGAAAGACATCTTGGATGAGTAAATTATCAGAACAACATTTTTAAAGTGAACTAATCCTTTAATGCAATTTGTACCTGCTATCCTTGATGTGCTCAGGTGACGGCAGCTGCAGTGACACTCGTGGTATAGAGATGGCAGTGAACCAGCGTGTTGATGGCATCACCTCAGCACTTCCCTTGTACTACTGCGTCTACCGGCCACACATCAGCCTGGTGTCCTCGGCCATGCCTCCAGACACACACCCTACCCAGAAGTCCCTTAGCCTTAACTGGAGCCAGGGAGACCTTATGATGGAGATGGTCAGTGCTCTGGAGGGAAAGTCTACCGAAGAGTGAGTGTCATATGCTTCTCATGACTTTAATGCAATCATACGTTTTATGTTTCTTATTGGTTATTCTCATTAGGGCCCGATTCAATTCCAATTCACAAGATATCAATTCGATTTGACTTTCGATTCGATGTACTAATTTTGGTGATTCCATTTTCACTGGGCCCACCACAAAGAAAGTAATAAATGAATAAAAATAGTTCTTGTTTTTGTTGTTTTTCACACACGTATCCTTGTATTGTACATAAGGTTATGACCCCCAACATTTTAGATACCAGTGAAATTTAACAATTCTCGATTCCAATTTCAATAGCAGAGCTAAAACTACTAATATAAATTTAAAAAATTATTAAAAAACAAGTAAACAGTCACTAATAAAAAAGGAACAAATAATTAAACTACAAGCAAATGCGTTCTTTCTCTATTGTTCACTTTATCCAAAGTAAACAGTCAGTTATGGCTTCTCGCGAAGGCGGGCATTTTCAGATAAATTTGTGTGAATTTGTTTAAGGTCCAATCGGTCGAGGTTGAGCTTTTTTTCCCCTCGTGTGTGTTTGTGTGTGTGTGTGTGTGTGCATGCTCACAATGTGGCCTTTATCTTAAATATACCACAAACATATTTTTCAAGCAGAACATTTCACAAAAAGAAATCGGATATACAAAACCGCTAATGGTATAAAGGGAGGCAAGGAGCCATTTACTGTATGTTATTATTATTATGACGCGTTTGTTCCTGGAAGAAAACTGAAGACTACATTGGAGTCATTTGAGGGAGTTCAGAAACACTGACACTGATATAGAGAATCAACTCCCTTTGGAGCTTTTTGACGCCCAAACAGCTAAATTACACACTAAAAAAAAAAGAACATTTAAACAGATGAGTGCATCAGCGCACACGCGGCAACAAGCGCACGTTAACACAGGCGCGCGCGCACATTATGCAAGTGTTTCGTTGTCACGGCTACATAAACACATTTCTGCACGCAGGAAGACGGATGTTAGGGTAATATTTTACATCTATTTTAATCTCAAAAACGAACCTTTGCATCAAGTGAAACAGGCCCATTGGCTACCTACATAATAAGCTGTTTTTTATCGCGCTGATGTGACCGAGCCCGACCCGAACCCGAACATGATTTCTAAATATCTGTCCGAACCCGGCCCGGTCGGGTCAAGTATCCATCCTCTAACAGACACAGACCCTTTTCAGTAGGGATGGATATTTTTGTTATTTTCTCATTTTGATCATTGACCGGTCTTTGGGGGGGCGTGTCTGTCATGAAAATTTAAATATTTTAAGACCGTTATGAAAATTTATGTTGACAAATAAAAATATGACATGGAAGCATGTCTATGAAAACATGAGCGTATGAATAGAAAAAAATAACTGCTAGATTATGATGCATCAATGTTATGAAAAATAAATATCCAAAAGGAATAGCTACTCGAGGTAAAGCTGAACAGTAAATGATCTCCAGTAAACTGAAGATGTTCTATGATATTAATGTTATATGAGATTAATAATCAGATATCCTAGATGCATAACATAACCGTAATATTCACGGTTTGAAATTACCTTTTTCACTCACTGGCTACTACATTTTTAAGTTACCGGCCATTCAGAACTTCTACTAGCCAAAAAAAAAAAAAAAAAAAGTATAAACCAGATCAACTACGTCACAGCTTATATATGCAGAATACACAATGAAGCATGTCAGTGCCCATTGTTTTGTCTCCAGATGCACACCAGTAATGTTTTTTTCTAGGACAAGTTTATAAAAGCTACTTAAATTAACTAATTAAACTAAGGTCTAATTCTGGCTTAATCTAAGCCTTGTCTGTGAAACCAGGCCTAAATGACAATTGTTGTCCTTGCTTTCTTTCACTCACTGTTGCAAAACTTACATTGTGCAGTCTCAACGGTACTTCAGTGTTTTCTCCTCCAAATGCTCATCGAAGTCGTTATTTATGCATTATTAGATACCCAAAACTCATTTACTTACAGACGGCTGTTTGAAATGCTCATGTACACTTTGTATGCATGTGCTCTGAAAAATGCTAAATTAAATTTAAAACACAAGTGAGTTGTGTATGTCTTAAGGGAATAAGCAGACAGGACAAAACATTATGAATTGTCGAAACAGATTTGTGCATTATTTTGAATTCATTCTGTAATGTCATCAAAAATAACCAAAACAGCAATAATGCTTGGATGAAGAGAAGAATACATCAAACTTTCAGATACTAACGGCACTCTTTGAAATAAGACACTCATTGTTTATTTCTTGTACAGTAAATTGTTCCTTTCTTCTTCTTCTTTATCATAGACTTTTTGCTCATATTTGCTATTAGCCTATGTTGTGAGGCTGTATTTCGAATTTTTTAAAAATTAATAACTATTACAGTATTATTAATTTGTCATTTAAAAAACAAAGTAAATAAAATGGTAGCCTGTGAATGAAAAAGTTTAACTTATTCATTAATTGGATATATATTAGCCTATAAAAGACAATAGGTTACAAACGAAATATGAAAGACAACATTTCGTTTTGGATAGATTATAAGTTTTTACTGCCACATCAAAACCTAATTTACAAGGTGCAAACAAAACCTTAAAAGATCAATATAAGCCTTCTCTTTAAATTATTTTTGTGTTTTATTAGTGATAAATTTGGGGAGAGGATAGCCTACATCCAAAACTTTCTGAAAATACGAATGAGAATTAACTGCACAATTACTAGAAATGTTTACCTTATTATACAATTTGCAAACATACACAGTTTGTGGAAAAATACACTTTTTTCAAGATGTTTCCAACTCTGAACCAATTCTGTAGTTATATATATATATATATATATATATGTATGTATGTATGTGTATGTGTGTGTGTGTGTGTGTGTGTATATGTGTGTGTGTGTTGTCTTTGCATTCTTTCTTGTGGCTCAGTGACACCTAAGGCTCATTAGTATGCAGCATTAGCAGGTCTTTGTCTTCAGGTGTGAATGAGGACATTATTCATGACCTTGTTGGATCATTCACGCCCACCTGCATATTGCCTTTCCAAACAAAAAGTGTCTTACAAAATTTAAATCAATCTATTGTTTAATGTGAACGATTAGCCCCGATGATTTTCAGATCATTTTGAAGTAAACACTTTAGCCGACATTATCCATTAGTCAAAAGTATTGTGGGAATATGTGAAGTTGGTCGTTTGTGGTCTTATATCAGACAATTTAAGTTTGAGTTTTTTGAATAACCACGCATAAATAATATTCTCTCAAAAATGCAAACATGTACATACATGTTGCTCACATATTATGATAGCCATGTTCATGCTAAATAGAGTGTAATTACACCTTTGCCATTAATATGTTTATAAGTAACTGAAAAAAATACAAATATCAGGTCATGTCAAAACATCTCAAGGACCCCAAAAACACCTTAGACTCCAGAGGGTTAAATCCCGGAATCAGAATCGGATGGAATCGTGAGTTGCCTAAAGATTCCCATCCCATAGCGCTAATAAAATAAAGTTTCTGTGTGTTTGTTCCAGCTCTCCGTTTAAAAGCAGTCCAGCCTTGGCCAGCCGTCTCTGCAAGGCAGCGATGTTGAGTCGATTTAATTTGGTAGCTAAAGAAGCCCAGAGAGAGGAGCTGCTCACCGCTGTCACCTACAGGGAGGCCAAGGTACTGCACTCTTTCTTATTTACATTCAGCCTTAGCACTGCATGATTTAATTTAATGATTTCGACATAATTTAGGAAAACGTTAAGATAAATAGGCAATCACAACATGCATTAATATAATTAATAATTAATATAATTAATATTCTGAAGGAGCAACAAAACTGCTTTTTAATAATTACTAAAATGAATTCATTTATATATAAATAATAATATATGCCTACTCATACACTTTTTAAAGAAACTGGGCTATTCCTAGGCTATATATGTGTTTAGAGAGCGCGCTTGGATTGAGAGTCGTAATTCTGAACCATAAAGTTGTAGGCTTTCTGTAGGTGTTGATGTGCTTGTACATGTTGCATTTGAATTTAAGGTCACCTACGATTTATTATAATAATAATAAATATATTTTATTTATAATACGCTTTTCTCACTCCCAAAGGTCTAATAATAATTATAAAGAGAGATGCATGTATGAAAATTTTGTTCATTCGAACGCTTTATAAATTGTTCATAGGAACATTTCAGAAACTCTTGTAAGTTCACATTTAGGATCATATATGTTAATATATCCACATAATGCAGCACTGCTTTAAGTTATTGACAATTTACAGCAATAAAGAAACATGCATGCATGAGTAAACGGGACATGCTTGATGTTAACAAAGATTTAAGCGTGGTAAGCCATGAACAGTGTAGTCTTACTTCCAAACATTGAGAAATACAGTGTAAAAAAGGTTTAAACTACTCTTTCTTTTACTGAATTTCTCCTAATGTTTATAATTTGCATCTTTGTCCTTATTTTTAAAGCCCAAGTCAAAATAAAATGACAAAAATAACTATTTTGAGATGTTTTTAAATAAAATTACTCGTCGTGAAATGAGATTTTGATCATATCGTCCACCCAATTACTGTTCCTGTTGGTTTAGGTTTTTGCTGTAGTATTGGTGTCAATATATTTTAGTCGAGTATCGTATCAAAGTCATAATTGTGGTATTGTGACAACACTAAGCCATATCGCAGTTTCAGTATTATTTGGATTAATCGTGCAGTCCTTCATTAAGATAAAGCCAGCTCAAAACGACTATAACCACATGGGAACCCAGAACATCCTAGCAACACCCTGGAAACCACTCTAGCGATTAAAAAATGTATCATTTTTGCATGCGATTACTGACAAAAAAATCAAGTCACTTTTATTAGTTGTCCAGCTTTAAATAAATAATTCTTCTTAATGGCTGCTGCTTTAATATTGATCATCTCGTTCTTTATTGAACGTCAAGATGATGGCAAAGCTGTACCAGGAAGCAAAGAGTGTGTTGAAGTCTTACCTGGAAAGGAAGGGCTACGGCCAATGGGTGGAGAAACCCCCGATCAGCGACCATTTCTCTGTGTGAGAACCCACCTACAGATGCCATAAGCCACTGCAATTTCATGTATAAATATGTTTAAATTGCATGCTGAATTACTTTGTGGTTTGCATGTTGGTTTTGTTCAAATTTGTTGTATAGCGATGCAGCAAGAGGCACTTACAGACAACAGATATGTTATTGGACTGGGGGAACGTACTGGATTTGAAGTTTATTTACACAAAATACATAAAACAGTTCAAGACAGATAATAGTGTGAAATTATAACAAAAGGGGATGTTCTGTTTGTTTCCAAGGTAAATGAAAATAAAAAAATTGTTTGGACATTCATTTGCTGACTGAATAGTGCTGTATTTGTTTTATTTATTTTTATTAAAGTTGTTTTTTTAGTTTTATAGTTGCATCTTTGTTCTTATTTTTAAAGTCAAAGTCAAAATAAAAGAACAAAAATAACTATTTTGAGATATGTTGTTCAATAAAATACTGTTAAAATTGTTTTTTATAGTTTTACAATATCACAACCGTGGTACAGGTGTCTCATGGCGGCATAAACAATCATCCATCAACTGGTAGTTTAAGGATCGGGGGAAGGGTAATAACAAAAAAACAAGATATTCAACATGCATTCTCAAGAAAATTCCAAAGAGGGGACCAAATACGCCAGAAATCAAGTCACAAGTTAGTTTTTCTAAAGGAAGGAAAATAGCAATTGGATTCATCCACATATTAAAGCTGCAGTCGGCAGGTCTGGCAGATTGAGTGGAAGTTTTGAATGTTTACAACTCTCATGCCCCTCCCCCACTACCACCGAGCATCCTCCCATCGAGTTTGTGCTCGTCAGTGCGTGTGCACCCGATTTTCTGTGAACGCGCGCCCGTCTCTTCAGCATCGATCAACACCATGGAGTACTTACCATGTTTTCTTTTCCTTGGTTGTTTTGGACCTCCTAGCTCTGGTTGTTAACCGAGGAATAGGGTATATGTCGAACGTCGCATGACGAAACCGGAAACCTGGTCTCATCGCATCCGCTTGTCATAGAAAGTGTTAACAGCCGTATGAACTGACGCCGATATCTATGGAATTTTAAGGTAATCAGCTAACCTACCTATCTCACTTTGTTATTGGCGTTTTATTCTATTTAAATATCTTAACGTTAGTGTGAAGATTTTTTTTTTTTTACTTTTAAATATCGATCTTCACATGCGAGGGACATTGGTTATGATCATCTTTGCTCGCTACAAAAGAATGAAGCACATACAAAAGACCTGAACCGGAAGCGATGCGTTCTGTTTTCCGGTTTCGTAATGCGACGTTCGACATATACCCTATTGGAAGCTTGTTAGTAGATTTTCTCTCCGCCATCACGCTTCGCACAATCCAACACACCTGCGAACTTCAGGCGTGTGCATGTGATATTGTAACGTGCGCGAGGGGGGAGGGGGGGATCTGTGGCGTGTGCACGAACTGTGATTGACAGTCATATCTCACACCCCCCTGTGCTGACTGGACCAGAAGTCCAGATTTTTGCAAAACAAATAACAGGCTCCAGGTGGAGGTAGAAGCGCAGGTTTTTTTCTAAAACTGGCTGATTTATGTTGTTCTGTCGGAGCATAGCTTCAGTTTCAGTGAATATGATCAAAAAAATCTTGCCGATGGCAGCTTTAACAGAAGGGACATGAGGAGTGGACCACAAGATTAAACTCGAAAAATTTTAATATGGTGCAAAAGTTCATTTATTTCAGTAATTCAACTTAAAAGGTGAAACTAATATATTATATAGACTCATTACATGCAAAGTGAGATATTTCAAGCCTTTATTTGATATAATTTTGATGATTATGGCTTACAGCTTATGAAAACCTTTTCACAATATTCTAATTTTGAATTTGGGGTTTTCATAAGCTGTAAGCCATAATCATCACAATTATAACAAATAAAGGCTGGAAATATCTCACTTTGCATGTAATGAGTCTATATAATATATTAGTTTCACCTTTTAAGTTGAATTACTGAAATAAATGAACTTTTGCACCATATTTAAATTTTTCGAGTTTCATGTTGTATGTTGTAGATGAGAAGTGTGCTTTATAGGTCATTTTATTTGTGGTTAGTGAAACCCTACTGAGAAACGGGCCACTGCAGTGTGTGTGTGTTGCTGGGCGTTCAGAGGTAAACATCAGATATGTCCTGTTCACACTACAACACAGGAAACCTCATGGGCTTCCTGTCAAAGGTGTAACTGCATCCAATCGTGTTTAATGTGTTCATGTTAGTGGGGCTCATGCATGGACCATCTTTTCAATCAATTGTTGCCCATCTTAGTGACAGGACCACGTTTTGCTGTGGAGCAGGTTTGTACGCTGTATGCATCTCTTAAAATGGAGGGAGTGATTCATGCTTTTGCTTTTTGTTCTGGATTAATGCGTTTTGAAGTCGTACAACAGAAGATGATTCTTCCTTTTTCTTGGGAGCAAATGCGCAGTTTCAATGTGCGTGTGTGTGTGTGCATGCAACCAAGCCATGCTGCAAAAACTGGCTAAAATGCATAGAGACAATCGTGCTGTTAACATGCAGGATGTTTTGTTCTGTCAATGCTTGAGCTTGGGTTGTGGTCAATTTGTGTCATTCATGTTAAGTGGCTTTTATTTCCATAGCAAATGCATTCAGTTATGTTCATATTTTGATTACAGAATTTAACCTTGGTGAAATAGTCAAATAATTGCAGGTGTGGCGTCTGGAGTCAAAGGTCAAGGATAAAATGCACTTGAAATGGAGCAGGGAAGCTCAGCGACGGGATAAGATGGAGGACGCTATGGAACGCTTATTTCCACCACCGAATAAAAAGGAAAAAAGATAATTACGACTCTCACAATTTCTCGTAATTGTGAATTTATATCTCGCAAACCAGACGTAATATCACAATTGCGAGGTATTAAGTCCAAATCGTGAGATATAAACTCTTAATTCTGAGAAGAAAAAGTGCGAATTCATCTCACAATTCTATGTTTTTTCTTCTTCTTAGGATTGAGAGTTTATATTCTGCTATTCTGACTTTTTTCCCTTCAAATTTTGAGATATAAACTTGTGATTCTGAGGGAAAAAAGGTCAGGATTGTGAGAGAAAAAGTTGCAATTACATTTTTTTTTATTCCATGGTGGAAACAAGCTTCCATAGACCGTTGATCATTTGTTTAAAAAAAAGAATAAGGGAAAGAAGGCAAGGACATCTGAAGTACTTTCAGAGAGCCTGTTATCATTCCCATTCATCCTAGTTGCATGACTTCCAGAAATGGAAGTATGTGGTTTTATCTCTGCTTATAGGCATTATCACCTGTTCTGTAAATGTCATGTGACTACATACTCTGGATCCACAGGTAAATAATATCCACGGGCCAGTTGTTCAAAAGTTATTGATCGGATTTCGGCTCGGATTGGATCAAATCCTGAAGATGGGTTGTTTTAAAAGGCTTCAGATTAGATCACAAAGATCCAATCTAGTTTTTGATCTGGATCAAATCATCAGTTTGTGTTGTTCAAAACTTTTTAGTAAGACTGGGATACCTTTTGATCCAAAAAAAAAACTTTAAAACTGGTAAAAATATTTTTTTTATCATGTAATATACACACATTTTTTATTTTGCTTTTGATTAGTTTAACTGTTGAAGTAATAACTTAGAAGTAGACATTAGGCTACATATTAAAGCCTTCTGTAAAGTAGGAGATTTTAGCACCATAAAATAACCCCCAAACAGCTGTAAATATCAAACCAAAATATTATATTTAATTCAGTGTTTTTTTATTTTTATTACTGGCACAATCACAAGAGATGAACCAGTCAAAAGTTCTTTGTGAGCGAACGCAAAGTCCCTCAGGTGAACGCCACGCAGAACTTTTCTGAGAGGACGCCAAAGAATTGATTTTTTTTTTTAATATATATATATTTTTCATATTCTTTCTATCACCATGTCTCTTTAAGGGCCCCGTAGAGCACTAGTAATCCAGATTTGGTAATCTGAAAAGGTGTGTATCTGGATCAGGAGGATCCAATCCAATTTTGCTTTGAAAAACCAGCACACAAAATGGGATTACCTGATCCAGGACAGCAAACCATGTGATTTACAAATTCTGATCCAGATCAAACGTTTTGAACAACTGGCCCCCGGGAACACTGGTTTGGCTGATGGGACCACATGAATACAAACATCTTCTATAATACAATGAAATATTTAATTAAAATATATTACATACTACTTTATGTTTTTCAGCTGTAAGTCTTTTAAAAAGTTTTAGTGTTACTGGATTTGAGAATAAAAATTACAGTAGTGTTTAAAATCAGGAAAAGCTTCCACGATAATGTCCATGGAGCATGTGTGACAGAAGAGCTTTTTTTTTTTTTTTTTAGCAAATATCTTGTAAACTGACTTCTTTTTTTAAAACGTAAATAAACATGAATGTAGAACATGAACAGATTATGAAAACCCCAAATTCAAAATTAGAATATTGTGAAAAGGTTTTCATAAGCTGTAAACCATAATCATCAAAATTATATCAAATAAAGGCTTGAAATATCTCACTTTGCATTTAATGAGTCTATATAATATATTAGCTTCACCTTTTAAGTTGAATTACTGAAATAAATGAACTTTTGCACCATATTCAAATTTTTCCAGTTTCACCTGTACTTATCACAGTGCAAGGTACATTTGATTTGAGAAAATAGTTGGATTCATGCTTATTTAAAAAAAAAAAATGTATTCATATATATATTTTTTTTACTGTTGATTATTCCAGATCTTCACCTCTTTCAGTTCGATGGACATTAAATTCGGATTGAGCACGACCAGATAACTCACGATTTTTTGGTTGCATGTAAACATAGTTATCCACCTTATTTTTATAGTCGCCATGAAACAGAAGTTGCACTGGTCTTTTCTTCTCTATTGTGTTGTATATCGAGAGAAACGCTTCTGGAACAAGAGCAAATGTGGGCGGGGCTTGATATTGTCTGTGGGGAATTGATTGGATGGTTGTGGTTTGCTATTGGTGGATCTCATGTGAGTGACAGGTTGCCCCGCAGGTCGGAAAGTTATTCTGATTCAAGATTACGAGGCACAATTAAAAAATGTATGATGTACACGGATAAATAATTTATAATAAACAGTGCAATATTCCAAACAAGAATTGCAAATTTTGATTTCATGGTGATTAATGTAAGAGCTACTTGATATTACAAACTATGTGACCCTGCACCACAAACCCAGTCTGGAGCCGCACGGGTATATCTCTGGCAATAGCAACTATACATTGTATGGGTCAAAATTATCCATTTTTCTTTTATGCTAAAAATCATGAGGATATTAAGATCATGTTCCATGAAGATATTTAGTAAATTTCCTACCGTAAATATGTAAAACATGTATTTTTGTGAGTGAATGCAGCACAATCGTGAACATAAATGCACAACTTTAAAGGAGATTTTCTCAGTTTACATTTTTTTGCTCCTCAGATTCCAGATTTTCAATAGTTGTGTCTCGACCAAATATTGTCCTATCCTAACAAACCACACATCAATGGAGAGATTATGTATTCAGCTTTCATATGATGCATACATCTCTCTTTTTTTTATATATTTTTTTATTGGCCCATGTGACTGGTTTTGTGGTCCAGGGTCACACAGGAACTTCTTTTTATGGCGCTTTTTTTTTGGCAGATTGAAGATCTGCATTCTTTTTCCAAACTTCTCCTCGTGTTTCATTGAGAGAAATCTGACATGAGGGTGAGAGTTATTGATGAGATTTTTAATTTTTTTTGAAAAAAATGCAACCTCACGTACGTACATTCTTCATGCTGAGCTGAAATAGATGGCAGTTTTATCTCAGGAACATGAGATTTTGCAGCTGGTTGTAACTCAGATTGTATCAGTTTATGGTTTAAAGGGCTCAACCACACAAATTCTCACATGTGGGCCCATTTATTTATTTATTTTCGGTTCCTGTTTTGTTTGCTGCGCTGGCGGGCCGTCCCGTTATCCCACATCCCCCTTTATCCCTACATATTTCCTGATCAGGAAGGGGGGCGTTAGTCTTGAGCAATCATTTGAAGCAGTAAAAATAAAATAAAATGACAAGCAGTGTGGTTTAGTGCTGCTCAGTGCTTTAGTTCTTGGTTTTGGGGTGATAGAGACCCACGCACAAAATCTCAAAGAGTTTCTTTATGCTGCAAACTGCAGTTTAATCGTTTCCCTTCACACCTTCCAGGAAGGAAAGCCGTGTTTGCCATGTCAAGTATCACTACTTCTATTGCTCATGCTTATAGGGTTAGGGATTTCAACACTAACCCTAAGTGGTACACTTTGACACTTAATCAATTAGACTTTAGACAATTATACAGATTGTATGCATCATATAAGACCTTTATTCATTTAATCCTTAAGTGTGATATTTTTTTTTTTATTCTTTCATTTTATTTTTATAAACTTTAAAAGAAATCTAAGAATCCCCTATTTACAATTTTTATTTTTGCAAACTTTATAAGAAATAAAATAGCAAATTTTACCAAAATTAAAATCTCCCATTGATGATTTATTTGTTTATATTTGTAAACTTTATATAAAAAATACATAATTCTGCCATTGAGCATTTATTTTTATTTATTTTTTTGCCAATTTAAATATAAAAATCTCCCATTGACGATTTATTGGTTTAATTTATGTAAACTTTATATAAAAAATACATGATTCTGCCATTGACTATTTATTGTTAATTTATTTTTTGCAAATTTAAAAAATAAAATCTCCCATTGACGATTTATTTGTTTAATTTTTGTAAACTTTAGCAAAAAATAAATTAACAATAAATAGTCAGTCAATGGCAGAATTGTGCATTTTTTATATAAAATTTACAAAAATTAAACCAATAAATCGTCAATGGGAGATTTTTATTTTTTAAATTAGCAAAAAATAAATTAACAATAAATAGTCAATGGCAGAATTATGCATTTTTTTTATATAATTAAAAAAATGAAAACGATTTATTTGTTTAATTTATGTAAACTTTATATAAAAATGACATAATTCTGCCATTGACCATTTGTTAATTTATCTTTTTCCAATTTAAAAAATATTTTTGTTAACTTATATAGAAATATAAGAGTAAAATTTGAAAAGCTGCCATTGACACTGACAGAATTTTCTGCGTTTCAAATGTAGTGATGACATTGGAATATTTATTAAATTGCTTGCACATGTTCCTTCATTTACAGCCAGTGATTGTGTTAACTGTGCTGACAGAAAACAAGATGAGCACCGATGCCTCAAAACATCAACTTTTGCTGCATTGCAAGCACTGCTACTTAAAAAAACATAAATCTAGTTGGAGATTTAAAGTCGTTGTCTGGACAGACGCCCACTGCTGTCAGGGGAAGAGTGAGTAATGTGTTAAAAAGCTGAAAATAAAAAAGTGCCTGACCGCAACTGCATTCGAGCGCATGGTAAAGGAACGTGCCATAACTTATAACTCTAATTCAGTGCAGTGATGCGCATCCCAGTGTGGTTTAGGTGGGTAAGAGTGATGACTTATTAGTAGTAGGTGTAGAAAATATTTTCCAAGCATGTTTCCCATTGCTTGTCATAGAACGTGTGATCGGGGACTTTCCCAATGAGTTCACACACACACACGATGTCCACCTTAGCGATGAAATGGCTCAAAACCGCAGTTTATATGTAGGTCAGGGGGTCAGAATCATGTCTTCTCTTCACCCGTGACCTAAACCCACACGATGATCGAAATCAGTGAAATCTCAAGCTTTTAGAAGAATTAAGTTCACATTTATTAATCGTAAAAACACAATGGCAGAGATTCAATAAATAAACAATAAATAGTCTCATAAATAAATAAAAAAGCAGGAAAGCTTATATAAAACATTCTAGTGCTTTTCTTTTTTTAAAATACAACTCGGAGAACTGGCAACTTGTAGGTCTTCATGGAAGTTACATAAACGTCTATATCAAGGATACATTCATAGCAGTGCACTGTATAAAGACATAATCCAGTAAGATACATCACATAAAAAATAAACCAATCATTTAAATAGTTTAACCCTGATATTTGAACTATTTAAAACCTTCAAGTTTCCTAAACATGGTCTAGAAATAGCTTTTTATGACCCGAAGCCTGCAGTGGTCAAGAGCAGGTTAGCCTTCACATGATCACCATCGTTCCACCAGATCCCGGATGGCTTTCAGAAACTGCTGAGCATCTTGTTCGGGGTACAGCTCGCAGGCCTGGCATGAGCTCGAGCTTGGTGAAGTCTAGAGAGCGGAAGGAGAAAAGAGAGTTAAATATGAGTTATACTTAAAAAATAATGGTTTCTCAGAGATGCCATTGAGTCACTTTAGGTTCCCTATAGAACCTTGCAGTTATTAAGATTCTAAAGAACATATTTCCACTACACTTTTATAAATGAAAGTTCCAAAAGCATTTTTTTTTTTTTTTTTTTTTTTTTTTGCAGCAATGTCTCAGAAGAACCATTTTTCGTTCCCCAAAGAACCTTTCAGTGAACAGAATTTAAAAAAAATCTAAACAACTATACTTTTTCTTTCACTATAAAGAACCTTTTGTGCAATGGAAAGGTTCCATGGTTCTTTGTGAAACCAATGAAGCTAATACTTTAATTTTTAAGAAAGTATCACCAATCATGCCTGTTAACTTATGCATCGCTACTTTAGGCCTAATTGATGAAGCATATGCAATTGTTATCGCTGCTGATGTTGAAAAATTTGACTTACTTCAGTCTCTGCATAATCCAGTTCGGTGTAGAGGTTATCGAAGATATCTTCATTAAGATTGCATTCCTCTTTAAGGACCAATAGCTCCATTTTAACGCAGTTCAGAGCCGAAGACAAACAACCCTTTAAAGAAACAGAGAGAAGAGTGTGTTAGGCCTAGAGTTTTAGTTCATCCTTGAGTTGTTTGCAGAGCGCATCTCTTTCTGTATCTCTCAGCTGCTGTGAGCGTGTGTGTGTGTGTGAAAATTGTTGTGAGAGCTGGCTTGAGGTTTGGCTTTCTCGTAGTAACCTCCTTCCTGTGTGAGTGATCTGTCTCTCTTCAGCAAACAAACTGATGTTTAAAGCTAAAAAAAAAAAGAAGAGTTCGCTTACCTTATGAATGTCAGTAGGGGTGTACATTTTCGTGTCGTCTGGCTGTAAAAATAAAAAATAAAAGCATAAATGCATAAACGGTTTAAAAGACAGTTTGATATTGCTGGGTGTTTTAAAAGCAGATAATACTTACACAATTGTTTTTAGTAAATTTTGTAAAATTGTCAAGTCTTGGAAATATCTCCTTTTTCACCAATGATCTCTCAAGTGATTTCTCATCGGCGTGCCGTTTGACAGGCTGGGCGCTCAGGCAGCAAACCAGCGCCAGTGTCAGAGCACAAATCCAGTGTAGAGCAGACATGGTGTCAGTGGAAGTCCTTCGAGGTTCAAGTCACACCTGTTGAATGGTTATCCTCAGTGGACAAGTGTAAGTGACTTGTAACCTGCTCGTGTTGGTATATATAGTGACAGCACTTGAAAAAATGAATGGGTGGGCAGAAAGGTTTCAGATATTAGCAAATACAATCAACTGCTGGAGTTTTTTTTTTTCCTTTTGATGACTGTTGGGATTTTTCTTATTTCTTTCTCCCTCATCTAGCCCCCACCTCCTGTCCTTCCACCCTGTGTGTGTGCGTGTGTGTGTGTGTGCGCGTGAACACATTGAGGTTTTTACAAAGATGCCATATTCTGAATGTGGTAAAGTAGTCACCAATAAATAGTAAAAAACAAAATATTTTGTCACATATCCTTTCCTCTCTGATGTGATGCATGTATTCGGCATTAGATCATACTGTTGCACACCCATTACATCATAGGCATTATCAGGTCATTGCTTGTGTGGGTTTGCTCTAGTTCATTGCATAGGAAACCCTCAGTAACTGCTACTTTATACATTTTTAAAAAATACACGTTCACTGAGAAACCGCTAGTACATTTGACAAATAATTACAAGGAAATGGCGTGAAATTTTTGAACATGCTCCCAATAATGTTTTTTTTTTTTTTTTTACAGTGTAAGTTTTTAATCACTTCTTGTGTAAAAATGATGCCATATCCTTTCTCGGACAGCAGTGGGCGCTTTGAGGCATTATATCGGTGGATGTGTGTCTGTCTCTGAGAGTAATGCATGGTGCAATGGTGCGCTGAATGGAAGACATCAAGTCATGACTCATGCCAGATGCATTTATAGCGCTTTTCCAGAAAGTGTCACGAATCTGGATACATTTATTTATTTATTTTTTAATAGAAATCACGATCCGTTACCAAGTCCTGAAAAGTGGACCGGTAGCTGGTCCCGGTATAGATCATAAACCTCTCCATGTAGTCTAATGGGACGGCGAGGGAAACTAAACAATCAAATTACACTTCAAATACATTTTTTTCCAAAGATGTTTTCTGTAAAAAAAAATTGTAAGTCAAAATTATAACAAATAAAGGCTTGAAATATCTCACTTTGCATGTAATGAGTCTATATAATATATTAGTTTCACCTTTTAAGTTGAATTACTGAAAACTTTTGCACCATATTATAATTTTTCCAGTTTCACCAGTGTGTATATATATATATATATAGACTGAAGAGCGGGTTGTTTTGTTGGCATCTCTTCAGTTCCCGGGAGCGAGAGCTCATTATTATGGGACCCCCTCACTGCGCCAGTAATCAGACTCTACTGTAAAGGACCTTAGTGAGGCCCCTCGTCACTCACAGGACCCCCGACATTCCTGTCCGTCCCCTTGGCGACGGCGCGGGATTGCTTGAATAAAAGATGTGTGAATCTTCCACACACAGTGAACAGAATACAAACTCCATCACACCATTGAAGCTCCGTGAGGAAGATAATGAGCATTAGATCCTCCTCCTCCTCACGTAAATCTGGTTTGTAAGGAGTCCTAACTCACTGTTATTGATGGAAACACTCAGCGAACACTGTAAAAAGAAGATTAGTGAGTGTGCAAAACAGATCTGAACAGTTGCGATACACAGTGTGGACATCATTTCAGATCCGATTCCAATCGGATACAAAGATAATCGGATTTGGACTGACAGTGTGAATGTATCCATAGTTAACTACGTCAACATTCTAGCCATAGTCAACGCTATTTACTCATGTGGCTGATGCTGTTCCTCTCTCAACCACAAACGGCTTCTTTCATCAGTTTTTTGCACTCTTCTCTTTAACTTTTGACTCTATAGGACCCGAAATGTTTTTTCTCGGTGTGACCAATTAGTACAGACCAAAACTCGACCATTATTCAGCAGCAATAATCAGCCATATTTGCGAGTTCTGTTCAGTGGCATTGTTTACGTTCAGTGCCTCCAAAATGGCCGACTTCCGGATTGATGACGCGTCGTGAAAACCCTCCATTTAAAAAAAACATAAGAAATGTCTATATGTTGTATTTATCAGCACGCTTTTCTGTAAAGCTGCTTTGAAACAACATATTATGAAAAGCTCTATACAATTAAACTTTACATTAGCTACACTCAATAAAATGCTGGGTTGTTTTAACCCAATTTTGGGTCAAATATGGACAAACCCAGCCGTTGGGTAAAATTTTTTAATTGCATTTTTGATCCAACGTTTGGGTTCTTCCATATTTGACCCAAAATTGGGTTAAAACAACCCAGCATTTTTTTAGAGTATGTTTTCATCCAAAGCTGAGAATTAAAGTTATGCGCGTAAAATTGAAATGTTACCTAAAATGTTTGTAAATAAAGCAGCTTTTCCATCCCGTGTGCTCAAGCCAGGGAGCAAAATTGTCACTTACTGGAAAATTGGCACAAAATATCAGTAATGAAAACAGAAGTTGCTGCAATCGGGGAAGAAACTGTCGCTCTTTTTTCCTTAAGTCATCAAAATGCAATATTCACTGTCATGTTTTCTTGCGTTCAGATGCTGGTGTGTGTGAAAGCGAATGTGTGAGACGCTTCTGGAGGGAATTAAACGAAATCATTCTGATGACCGACTTCGGCTCAGGCGTTTCAGAATCACCAAACCAACATTTGAGATGCTGCGATGCGATTGGTCCGCTGGTTAGTCCAGTTATCCAATCACAGCCTCTGCTGAGGCAAAGTCAAGGTTTTTTTTGTTGTGCATCGAGGGATTTATTCGGTAAAAGTGTTTCCATCATAGTTTATGCACATACTCTTCTTACTGGATTTAAATATGTATCCACCTCAAGTCAACTAAGCTCAAAAGTTTAGTTTTTTGTTGTTTTGGAATTTAACCCTTAAAGACCTAGAACATTTTTGGAGCACCTGACTCGCCTGTTCCTTTCTTTGTTTTTCTAACCCATTATAGCAGTCAGCATCAAGTGCCATATATCCTTTTAAACCAGAGAACCTTAAGTTTCCATCTAGCTCATTTAAATTCCCAATTTTACATTCATTTTGTCTTGGAATGGATGAATTTACCAGATTTAAGAAAAACGGTAGCACATTTTTACTCCACTCAAACAAATCCTCCTGAAGTTTGGATTTTTTTCCTTTAGAAAGTTTTATATTCTAGATATCCAGATGAAATTTTGACTGCATGTAACAATCCCTAAGCAAGTTATAGCCATTTATTACAACATTATTATAGGCGATTTTCAGTGAAAAGCTGGTGTGTTTTTCAATTTACTGACAATGTAGATGTGTCCAAAAAAGTTCAGGAAGTAAAATAAATGGAAAACATTGTAATAGAACACTGAAGCAAAAGTGACATATATATATATATGTCACTTTTGCTTCAGTGTTCTATTACAATGTTTTCCATTTATTTTACTTTACCAATCTGGGCATGAGGATGGGACTAAGCATCAACAATCATTCCTGTTTGGCTCAGAGAAACAAACCGCATGGGTTTCTATGACGAATCAATGCTGATCAAAACCTGATGACACAATCACATTCACTACAGAGCCTCTGAATGTCCAAACGATACCACATAAAAGCAGTGAATCTCCTCTTTTCGGGACTTTTTAAAGCATACAGATTGGATTAGCGGTTAAAAAGTTATTAAACATTTAAGAACAATAGTAATTTTTAGCCGCCGGCGGCTGTATAGGTCTTTAAGGGTTAAGTGCATCTTGACTTGGGTGACCACCCACTCCCAAAATAGGGAGCTTTGACCTGCGTCCTGAAAGACGTAAGAAGTGTCCTGCATTTTTAATGCAAAAAATGTTAAAATATCCAACCGACGCATTCATATAGAGGGTTTTCCCCGCTGATTATGACTGCATGGACGTCAAAGGAACCAGTGTTGACCTCACCAAAAGTCATTAAATACTGCAACACCTGCCAAGATTTCGTCTAGACGTACTGGTTAACAACCTAATTAAAACCTGCCTGATCCAACAAAAATACCAGTTCAAGATGCACTAAATCTTCTTACTAGCCTGTTATTGAGTTCATCATATTTAGAAGACTGAATAGGTCCCATTGAGTAAATCACAGAGACGATCACAAAAACGTATTTGTTTATAACGTTATCATCCAACGTGATGGTAAATAGGCTTTCCAACTGATGTAATCAATATTTATATGATATAATAGAAGTAAAATTCTCAAACAGTAAACGTTGGCGCTTGCAACGCCAAGGTCATGGGTTCGATTCCCAGGGAAAGCAAGAACTGATACAAGTTTAAATGTGTACCTTGAAATGCAATGTAAGTCGCTTTGGATATAAGCGTCTGCCACATAAATGTAAATGTGATCTCACACACGTGTCCCACATGACCCACAATGCGATATCCCAAAATGTGAAAAACTAAAAATTAAGTGAATGGAAACATAGCAAAGGTAGTGAGTTGAGAAATCAATTGAACAGTAGTTTAGCCTAATGTTTGTTTATATTTATAAAGTGTTACTGAGATAAATTTAGCATTTTCATATATTGCCTTTTTATTGGATGACGTGAGCTGATATCATTTCCCATTATGTTGTAGTGATTTAAAACTTCCTGAGGATGCAGTACAAACCTACTGTGTTTTTTAAAGCTGCAGTGCACATGATTTCTCTCCTCTACAGCAGTGTTTTTTTGAAAACAAGAGATTTACTTCCGTTTCTTGCATCTAAACACTACATGAGTCAAGATTATCTCCAGACTGGAGAACAATGAAGTGGATAATGGACCACTTGCACTGAACTACGTGACACACTTCCGTTTAGAAATAGTACATATCACTTATTTTCAGTTATGTTTACTTTCAATGTACTGTGGTCAATGAGTTGGACAAACGCCACCTAAAATTAGTGTCTACAATAAGATAAAATTTTTTGGACATTTTCATTGACAGGAGAATAATTTTCCAAACTCATCGGAACATGAAGTTTTAATCCAAACCAAGCCAATCTGAGAAAGCTGCGGCTGTTAAAAATACGTCATTATTTCACCACAGGGTGTCAGTGTTCGTCTAAACTAGTGGCCGCGACGCTGAAGTGTATGAGAACAGATGAATAGCATCAGTACAAACCAAGCGTGCCGTACAAGCCCTGAAAAGTGAAGCCAAAGCGGTTCGATCGCCCCCCTGTGGCTGGTCCTAGTATAGCTCATGGTCTGGTCCCAAGATCGCTGGTCCCGAGATCGCTACTGCGCAGGTCTGGTCCCGAGATCGCTACTGCGCAGGTCTGGACCCGAGATCGCTACTGCGCAGGTCTGTTTTCTGAGTGACCCACCATTGGTGGGGGTGGTGACTGAAGGCGGTGACTGACTTATATGGTAGTTTCATAGCCTCTAGACCTCTGTTATCATGAAAAAAGCCAGGAAATTTAAGTTGACAAAAAAACAACTGTAAACGGCATAGTTTGAATATGGTAATCGTATAGCACTGGTATACCATGACAATACCATAACTATTTCCGCGTTCTACTAAGTACATATCAGGAGTTTCCGGTTGGTGCGTTCAGCGCACCTACATACATGAGAATGCAGATTATCACTACGTTTTATGGATGCCAATTATTTAAAACAATGAATAATGATCTCTGTATTAATTATATTGAGCCTGCTGAAATGTTCCTATTAAATATATTTTCTTTCCAACTGTGTATTCTGAATAATAAATAGGCTAAATATATTTATCCACTAACCTGCAGCAGTCCTATGCTCGACCTGCGCAGTAGCGATCTCGGGTCCAGACCTGCGCAGTAGCGATCTCGGGTCCAGACCTGCGCAGTAGCGATCTCGGGTCCAGACCTGCGCAGTAGCGATCTCGGGACCAGACCTGCGCAGTAGCGATCTCGGGACCAGACCTGCGCAGTAGCGATCTCGGGACCAGACCTGCGCAGTAGCGATCTCGGGACCAGACCTGCGCAGTAGCGATCTCGGGTCCAGACCTGCGCAGTAGCGATCTCGGGTCCAGACCTGCGCAGTAGCGATCTCGGGACCAGACCTGCGCAGTAGCGATCTCGGGACCAGACCTGCGCAGTAGCGATCTCGGGACCAGACCTGCGCAGTAGCGATCTCGGGTCCAGACCTGCGCAGTAGCGATCTCGGGTCCAGACCTGCGCAGTAGCGATCTCGGGTCCAGACCTGCGCAGTAGCGATCTCGGGTCCAGACCTGCGCAGTAGTGATCTCGGGTCCAGACATGCGCAGTAGTGATCTCGGGTCCAGACCTGCGCAGTAGCGATCTCGGGTCCAGACCTGCGCAGTAGTGATCTCGGGACCAGACTTGCGCAGTAGCGATCTCGGGTCCAGACCTGCGCAGTAGCGATCTCGGGTCCAGACCTGCGCAGTAGCGATCTCAGGACCAGACCTGCGCAGTAGCGATCTCGGGTTCAGACTTGCGCAGTAGCAATCTCGGGTCAAGACCTGCGCAGTAGCGATCTCGGGTCCAGACATGCGCAGTAGTGATCTCGGGTCCAGACATGCGCAGTAGTGATCTCGGGTCCAGACATGCGCAGTAGTGATCTCGGGTCCAGACATGCGCAGTAGTGATCTCGGGTCCAGACCTGCGCAGTAGCGATCTCGGGTCCAGACCTGCGCAGTAGTGATCTCGGGTCCAGACATGCGCAGTAGTGATCTCGGGTCCAGACCTGCGCAGTAGCGATCTCGGGTCCAGACCTGCGCAGTAGTGATCTCGGGACCAGACTTGCGCAGTAGCGATCTCGGGTCCAGACCTGCGCAGTAGCGATCTCGGGTCCAGACCTGCGCAGTAGCGATCTCAGGACCAGACCTGCGCAGTAGCGATCTCGGGTTCAGACTTGCGCAGTAGCAATCTCGGGTCAAGACCTGCGCAGTAGCGATCTCGGGTCCAGACATGCGCAGTAGTGATCTCGGGTCCAGACTTGCGCAGTAGCGATCTCGGGTCCAGACCTGCGCAGTAGCGATCTCGGGTCCAGACCTGCGCAGTAGTGATCTCGGGACCAGACTTGCGCAGTAGCGATCTCGGGTCCAGACCTGCGCAGTAGCGATCTCGGGTCCAGACCTGCGCAGTAGCGATCTCGGGACCAGACCTGCGCAGTAGCGATCTCGGGTTCAGACTTGCGCAGTAGCGATCTCGGGTCCAGACCTGCGCAGTAGCGATCTCAGGACCAGACCTGCGCAGTAGCGATCTCGGGTTCAGACTTGCGCAGTAGCGATCTCGGGTCCAGACCTGCGCAGTAGCGATCTCAGGACCAGACCTGCGCAGTAACGATCTGGGGTCCAGACTTGCGCAGTAGCGATCTCGGGACCAGACCTGCGCAGTAACGATCTGGGGTCCAGACTTGCGCAGTAGCGATCTCGGGTCCAGACCTGCACAGTAGCGATCTCGGGTCCAGACCTGCGAGATCGCTACTGCGCAGGTCTGGACCCGAGAAAAACACTGTTAATTAGAAGACGAGCATAGGACTGCTGCAGGTTAGTGGATAAATATATTTAGCCTATTTATTATTCAGAATACACAGTTGGAAAGAAAATATATTTAATAGGAACATTTCAGCAGGCTCAATATAATTAATACAGAGATCATTATTCATTGTTTTAAATAATTGGCATCCATAAAACGTAGTGATAATCTGCATTCTCATGTATGTAGGTGCGCTGAACGCACCAACCGGAAACTCCTGATATGTACTTAGTAGAACGCGGAAATAGTTATGGTATTGTCATGGTATACCAGTGCTATACGATTACCATATTCAAACTATGCCGTTTACAGTTGTTTTTTTGTCAACTTAAATTTCCTGGCTTTTTTCATGATAACAGAGGTCTAGAGGCTATGAAACTACCATATAAGTCAGTCACCGCCTTCAGTCACCACCCCCACCAATGGTGGGTCACTCAGAAAACAACAGGCCAATCAGAAGAGAGGCTCATGAATATTAAGTAGACCGGCCAAAATCGACCTGTTCTTGGCAGAGCTCCTGAGAAAGGAGCTGTAAAAATATATTGAGATTGTTTTTGGTACTTGTACCGCAAATATATATTCTTAAGGACATATCAAAACCTAAAATAAAACTTCAGAAAGTTGTACTATATGGGAACTTTAAAAGTACATTGCAGTATTACCTGCATGGTAGTGTCCAAAAACTAGTTGTAGGTGTTTTTGTGATAGTGAAATGACACTTAAAGGTCATTAAATGTGTCATATGTGTCAGCAATCATTTAGAGATGGCCACTGGTGTGGAGTAGCAAACTACAAACTTAAAAAACTGCCATGGGAAAATGTACAGCACTTGTGACATTATTACTAATAGCTTACATTTTGCACAGAAACTGGTTTCCCCCCATTTACGTTGTTTAATGTTTCTGATATTTATGCATGTTTGGTTTGTGCTCAAAAAAATCACTTTTTGTATGGGATAAAGCTTTAAAATAGCCTCATGTTTATGCAGTGATGGCATATCTTCAGTAAGTTTCCCCTTTACTCTAGGATGAATCATTGGGGATTGATTCAGTTTGATCATTTTTTTCCATGTTGTGTAGCAGTAGATAGATCTAGGGGACAAAAATGGTTTGGTTGTACGCACTGATATTCATGCAAATGAGTTTTTAAGGGTAACGTGAAGTTTGATGTGACTACGGCCTTGAAATATATTTGAATAATTTAAGCTACACTTAAAAAGTTGAAATTTAATTGCATAAAAAAAAATGATGATAGAACTTATAACTAACGTATAACTAAAATAATATTTGACCCACTGGGGTGAAGGTAATTTTTAGTGGATTTTTGTGTAGTGTTTTAGAGCAGAGAAATGCTGGCTTCACAAATAATTTATATATATATATATATATATATAATCAAAAAAATAAAAAGGATATATATATATATATATATATCTTGGTGCAAGGATACATATTTTATTTTGTGACACATTCAGACCGTAAGAAATACTTTTCTGTTACCGGTTTTCAGACCGCCTGATCTTATCTTGATATTTCGGTTAACATTGCGAAACAATGCGTTTTTCGTGTAAACATTCTGTCATCATTTACTCATGCTGACTCAATGTCATTCCAAGGGAAACAATACACAAGATATTTGGGTTAATACCTGATAACCTAAATCTCCTAAATAATACCTAAATCTCTTGGTATTTCTAAGTCTAAGCTTAAGAATTATTTTTTTAGGTTAGCCTTTAATTGATTTGTTTTTATGTCTGTTTTACAGTGTATTATGTTTTTTTGTGTGGTGTATCTTTGTATTTTTAATTGTTTTTGTACAGCGCTTTGAGATCTACATTTAAAGGCGCTATAGAAAATAAAGGTTATTATTATTATAACATAGACATTCTGTCATCATGTATTCATGCTCCGTCATGTCTTTCCAAACCTTTAAATGTATTTGTTCTGTGGAAAACCAGACAAGATAATTGAAAAGTTCTATACAATGAAAGTTAATATACCCTAAGGTTATTAGTGTGGTATTATATATATATATATGTATATATATATATATATATATATATATATATGGAATTCCATGTTTGGAACAACATGAGTAAATGATGACAATGTTTATTTGTAACTAAATGTTCCCTTTAAAGGATTAGTTCACTTTAAAAAAAACTTTTGCTGATAATTTACTCACCCCGATGTCATCCAAGATGTCCATGTCTTTCTTTCTTCAGTCGAAAAGAAATAAAGGTTTTTGATGAAAACATTTCTCGATATAATGGACGTCAATGGGCCCCAAACGGTTCAAGGTCCAGATGACAGTGTCAGCGCCGCTTCAACGGGCTTTAAACGACACCAGACGATGAATACGGGTCTAATCTAGCGAAACCATCGTCATTTCAAAAAGAAATAAAAAAGTTTAAGTT
The DNA here is from genome assembly GCF_949152265.1 of Phoxinus phoxinus. Lineage (NCBI taxonomy): Eukaryota > Metazoa > Chordata > Actinopteri > Cypriniformes > Leuciscidae > Phoxinus > Phoxinus phoxinus. The sequence continues at coordinate 33,601,162 of NC_136887.1, read as the reverse complement.
TTATAAGCACAAGCGCTCGCCTTGCTCTGTTCTGTGATGCGCGTTCGTGACGTCACGTAATACGCAATTACGGTGAAAAGGTCACGCTTGACCGAGTCAGTGTTTACAGATGTGCAGAAGGAGGACCATACACACATATTCAAATGTCTTTGTGTCAGTTTATCGTTTAAAATGTCCATTCGTGTGCGTATCCTGGGTGTTGTAATATTAAAAAGCCTAAAAGAAAATGTTCGTCAGGACAGACATTTTGTACTTTTCACAGAAGCGTGACCTTTTCAACGTAACTGCGTATTACGTGACGTCACGAACGCGCATCACAGAACAGAGCAAGGCGAGCGCTTGTGCTTATAAAACTTAAACTTTTTTATTTATTTTTGAAATGACCGATCGTTTCGCTAGATAAGACCCGTATTCATCGTCTGGTGTCGTTTAAAGCCAAAGGTCATCTGGACCTTGAACCGTTTGGGGCCCATTGACGTCCATTATATGGAGAAATGTTTTCATCAAAAACCTTCATTTCTTTTCGACTGAAGAAAGAAAGACATGGACATCTTGGATGACATCGGGACGAGTAAATTATCAGCAAACGTTTTTTTTAAAGTGAACTAATCCTTTGTCTACATGGTCATTATGTCAGGAAACAAGAGCAATTGTAAGTCCTACATGAGTAAATGCAAATCAAGATAAGCCAAACAATACTTTAAAGGGTTAATTCACCCTAAAATAATCATGGCGTTTCAAACCCGTTAGACTTTCGTTCGTCTTCGAAACACAAATGTATATATTTGAATGAAATCTGAGAGATTTCTGTCCCTCCACCCAAAAAAATAAACTGATGGTTGAAAGATTTCAATGGAGAGACAGAAATCTCTCAGATTTCATTAAAAATCTTCATTATTTGAAATTTTCAAGAAACTTTTTGGTAAAAAAAGAAAGAAAAAAAGAAACTAGAATTAAAATGTTTTTTTTTGTTGTTGTTTAAAAGCTCTTTTAATATATTTGACTATTTATATAGAGGGGGGGCAATGAAAATTTTATGAATGATCAAACATGTTTGTGCTAGCTGGCAACTTTTTAAGTGCTTGTGCTGCATCTTAAATCATTGGTGTGAAATAAAACCGTAAACCGTTTTTTTGATATGAAGTACTGGTTGCTCAGTGGAACTTTCTCCTCATGAAAGTCATCATCACACATAGTTAATGTCCCACGGTGGTTAGTGTGTGGGAAGTGTTTAGTGAAAGTGCGAAAAGAAGGGAAGCCTTCAGGGAAAAGCCCTCTGGTGCGCTTTGGACAGGCTTGTGCATCACAGGTGTTTCATGCTTATAAAGGTGGGAAGGAAGCGGCGCTGTCACGGAAAAGCATCTTTCAGCACCTCAGGGTTCCCTCTCTGTGTGTGTGTGTGTGTGTGTGTGTGTGTGTGTGAGCTCTGATTTTTATCTTGAACAGTCGTCACTGTTATGTCAAAATCCCACTGACTTTTCCCCTAAAACCCACTCTTAGGAATTCTTGACGGCAGGATTTTTATGGGGATTTTAAATCGCCTTCACGTCATGTTACATGTATAGTTGATTATTTGCCCTCTAAACTCAAGGGTTGAGCGTAGAAACAAAGGTTTTCATACCTCTTAAATTAAATGAGTGGTTAGCTCAACAGTTGTCTGGTGACTGACTGTAAGCCTCACATCCTCTGCCAGTCGACACATAATGCTTTCGGTAAAAATTATCTAGGATTAGGAGAACCCTTTGATGTTCACCACAGATTTATAACTTTTTGAATAAACCAGCATGTTCTCCTTAGATCTTCTGTCTGAAAAGTACTAGGTTCCTGCGCTGACCACCTGTGGGAAAACAGCTGGATTTTTTAAGTTGATTGTGGGAAATTGCGCATAGAACATTTCACCTTTCCTGGGTTCTCAGAAGTGGAAATTGGCCATCACTCCATTAGACACTGAATTAGAAACAGTCACTGCCGGTTTTTTTGTAATTAACTGCCGAGGTAATATAACACAAAGTTTAGCGTTATGAATATATAACCTTTAAATTATGTCCTGTGATTTATGATGTGACCATGGACTACAAAACCAGTCACATGGGTCAATTTTTTTTAAATTGAGATGCATACATTATATGAAAGCTGAATAAATGAGCTTTCCATTGATGTGTGGTTTGTTAGGATAGGACAATATTTGGTCGAGACACAACTATTGAAAATCTGGAATCTGAGGAGCAAAAAAATCTAAACATTGAGAAAATCTCCTTTAAAGTTGTGCATTTATGTTCACGATTGTGCTGCATTCACTCACAGAAATACATGTTTTATATATTTACGGTAAGACATTTACTAAATATCTTCATGGAACATGATCTTAATATCCTCATGATTTTTGGCATAAAAGAAAAATTTATAATTTTGACCCATACCATGTATAGTTGGATATTGCCACAGATATACCCGTGCGGCTCCAGACTGGGTTTGTGCTCCAGCGTCACATGTGTCATACAGTGGACCTCGCTGTGCTGACTCCCAGCCTGAATGGTTTAAAGTTCACCCAAAAATGAAAACTCTGTCAGTAATTACTAGGGCTGTCAATCTTCCTCTATAATACTATTCGAATTCCATTCCTTATTTTATTTAATATTCGAATAATATTCGAATATTAAATGCTCAAATTCATCCTATTATTAATATTTGCGACATTACACAGGCTTATGGATCGTCAATGCCACTATAGCATTTGGTTGTTGTTACACGTTCTGTCCACTAGAGGGACAGCTAACATTACAATAAACATTTAGAAACGGGTGATCGCGTTTTTTTATTAACAATAAAACAGCGGAACAAAATTAATGACTTTAATTTGGCAACTTGAATGGACATTTTTCCACTGATCAGTTGTCTGATGTTGTGTCAGAGTTTCACAACTCTGTCAGTGATTGTTGCGCGGCTAGGACAGCAGACAGCTGGTAAGCCCCGTGATGAAGAGAAGAAAATAAGTCATTCTTGCAGCGGTTCCTTGGACAAATCGCCTATAGCTTGTCATGGTGTAGCGTTGTCAGATGTGCCCTAATGGTGCGTTCACACCGAACGCGAATAGCGCGTCAGGCGCGAATGGACACAAAAGTGGTCAAGTGTATATAACTAGACGCGGCAGGCGCGAATTTGACGCGCTATTCGCGTCCGGTGTGAACGCACAGTAAGGTTGCAAGTTGAGGAGTGATATTTCATTCAGAGTTTATTTGTGATTTAATTTTCCCATTTATGATTTTAAATCCAAACACCTTCCACACATCGCTTCTCAAATTGTCAGAGTGGTGATCTCCGTTTCCATGGAGACATTGCTCGCCGCCATTATTGACAGTATTGTTATGACGATGCAGCGTGGATAACGCGCACAATTGTGATTCAATTTTTTAATTGTTTATCAGACGAAACAAAAGCATTTCATTTTCACATGCCTGTGTAAGCCAAGTTGGCGAGAAAGGCAAGATATCATATAATAAAATAAAAAAATAATAATAAAAAAAGCAATATTCGAATAGTAACTTCAGCATTCGAATAGTATTGATTTTTTTAATATTCGAATTATATTCGAATTTCGGAATTCGTTCCAACAGCCCTAGTAATTACTCACCTCCATGTTGTTTCAACCCCGTAAGACTTTCGTTCATCTTCTGAACACAAATTAAGATATTTGTGATTAAATCTGAGAGCCGTCTCACTCCTCCATAGGCTTCTATTGTAATCGATATCTGCCATCCCAGAAAAGTTAGTAAAGACATCGTTAAAATAGTCCGAGTGACTACAGCGGCTCAACTTTAAGTTTATCAAGCGACGAGAATACTTTTTGTGGGCCAAAAAAATAAAAATAAGGACTTTATTCAACTTTTGATGTTCTTCTGTGTTCCTCTGAGTGAGTTCACGTAGTGTAACAGCGCAGGGCTTCTGGGCTGTACGTCAAAACGGAGGCTCACTATTGACCAGCATCACACACATGACCAGCATCAGCCAATAGTGAGCCTCCGTTCTGACGTACAACCAGGATTTTACCACCTCCGCCTCATTTTGAGCCAGGAAAAACCCTGAAAGTAGCAACGGATCTTTGCCTAACGCCCCAGTGTAGTGACGGGGACACTATACTGTCAAACAGCACCGTCCTTCGGATGAGACGTTAAACCGAGGTCCTGACTCTCTGTGGTCATTAAAAATCCCATTGCATTTCTCGTAATGAGTAGGGGTGTAACCCCGGTGTCCTGGTTTGACTCCACCCATTGGCCCATACAAACATGACCTCCTAATAATCCCCATCATTGAATTGGCTCTCTATCACTCTCTCTCCACTATAGCTGGTGTGTGTGACCCTGTATCCACTGGGATGTGGATGCTCACACTGGTGGTGTTGAGGAGAGACCCCCTCATGTGATTTGTAAAATGCTTTGGGTGTACAGTAGTATATAATAAAGCGCTATATAAATGCCTCATTCATTCACTCATTCAATGATTCGTTCACAATAAGATCATTTAAGATGTGTTTAGAAAATATAACACTAATACTTTACAGTATTAGTACATTAAGTGGCTATTTTTAGACTGGGTGACTCAGTGATTTCAGATAGTGTTTCTCTGAAAAACATCGCTAGCCAACTATGGTCGCAAGTTCCTGTTGGTACCAAAATAGTTAAATGATTTGGTGTTTCCCGAAACCATAGAAACCAAACATTCGCAAACTACAGCATCACAAACTGAAGTTGTTGTTGGAACTGCAGCTCTTGACCTGTGCTTTAATGTATAGTTTCTTCTTAAAATGACATACGGACTTAAATAGATCGAGCTCCTGGGTACAAGTAGTAAGCTAATATTCAGTACATTCTTATATATTTCATCCCATTTAAATATATACGTATTTTAATCTATATATTTTTGATAAGAGTGCACATGTGCACAAGGGAACTCCAGAGTATGACGTATGAGGGAACCGGTGATGAATCAAACATGACATGAAAAAAAAAAAAAAAAAAAAAAATCATGTCAATTATTTTGTGACTTTTTGTGTATACCTTGAATACCAATGTATACCTTGAACGCATTGCTTTGGACGGAAGCGGCTGGTCAAACCTGATATTGCTCATGATATGAAGTCGTCTGGTTTTGATCATATCTAGGTTGGCAGGAAGTCCCCTCATGATCTGACATTCTGCAGTGGTTGAGGCAGTGAAGCCGCTAGCGAGGGTCTCAGGTCTGCAGGGTCAGGTGTGATATCGAGATTAACGCTGTGGGCTGCGACACTGATAATACTCATTCATATAAAAGTTGTCCTCAAAAACCCACACATTTGCGTCAGCCTGAGCTACCAGAACTATGGAAAAATGGCAAGACCAGAGCAAGAGGGAAAATCAGTTTCACTTTATTCAGTGAATCATGAACCATGATGAGGATCTTTGATCTGATGATAGACAGACAGAATGATCGACAAATGGATGGATAGATTGATAGACCGATAGATAGACAGATAGATAGATAGATAGATAGATAGATGGATAGATTGATGGACCAATAGATACAGTAGATAGATAGATAGATAGATAGATAGATAGATAGATAGATAGATAGAATGATAGATAGATGGATAGATGGATAGATTGATAGACCGATAGATACAGTAGATAGATAGATAGATAGAATGATAGATAGATTGATAGATAGATAGAATGATAGATTGATAGATGGATAGATAGATAGATAGATAGATAGATAGATAGATAGACAGATTGATAGATAGATGGATAGATTGATAGACCGATAGATACAGTAGATAGATAGATAGATAGAATGATAGATAGATTGATAGATAGATAGAATGATAGATTGATAGATGGATGGATAGATGGATAGATAGATAGACAGATTGATAGATAGACAGATTGATAGATAGATAGACAGATTGATAGATAGATAGACAGATTGATAGATAGATGGATAGATTGATAGACCGATAGATACAGTAGACAGATAGATAGATTGATAGAACGAACGATAGATAGATAGATAGATAGATAGACAGATTGATAGATAGACCGATAGATAGACCGATAGATAGACAGATGGATGGACAGAATGATCGACGTATAGATTAGGGATGGCGAAAACTAAAAAATGTCTTGACCGACCACCGAGCCTCATTAGCCGGTTGAAACCGATTAGTCTAAAACCAGTTTAAAATATGGTACGCTATTTAAAATACAAGTCATTTTGAGCCGCGCCTGCAATTTCGCAACTCTGTCGCATCTCTCCGCCGCTCTGCCTCCCGCTCACACAAACACACACACATGAAAATAAAGGTGTTTGTCTAGCGTTAGAAGCTCATTTGAAACATTGCCGCGGCTCATTTAAGAAAATGACTGCTCCGAAGAGACGCCGCTTTAGTTTGAGGTAGTGGTAGTGCTAACAATAATAAAGAAATATGATGATCATCATCACCTTATCTGTTACCACTGGAATGTAGATGTAATGTAGCCTATCTTCATATTTAAGCACTGTAGTATCACACAACTTACATCTGTGTCATTCTTTGTGGTGAAATGGTCCCACACACTACTCTTCTTTGCACGCTTCCTCCTGTCATCTGCCCTGGCTCTAACCTCGAGTGTGTTAGCCTGTGGCCTTTACTTTTCACAAACCTTGTGAGCGCGCGAACCCAAACGCTGTGACCTCGCGCCACATGTTTTTATTGGCGAGTTATGAAAAATTGAGTGTGAGGGATTTGTTCACTTCACACAAAAAAATCTTGGAATGAGATGGCTAACTGTAGTAGCGTTTAGTCCACTGTCTATACTAGCAGTGCTTAATTTGTAAAGTGGGAGGTCCCGGAGCGCAGAGGGGGGGTGGATCCGGCGACTCAAAACGGGGGTTGGAGGAAACGAAAAAAAAAAAAAAAAAAAAAAAAAAATTACACTGCCTACGTAGCTTCTCTGCAGGGACAGCATGTGCTGAGTGGGTGCTGCTAGATCATTGACGGGGAGCTGCGCAAAACTTGGTCACTAAATATTTAATATTCAGTTATGTTAATGATCACAATTAAAGTTTTAATTTTATTAAATTGAACAAGCGCAACATTCAGCATTCAATCAAATAGATCTATTCTAAAAGATGTAGGCTATTATTTCAACACAATATCTCGTTATTTCGAAATAATATGTGTGCGTGCATCTGTAAATCCAGTGACACGTGTATTGATTTTTATTCATTAAATACAGGCAATTGGTTGATGACAAATTGATTAAAATTAAGATACAATTTATACAAAACGAAATTCCCCGGATAAGCGGAAGAAGATGGATGGATGGATGGAATTTCACTTTAAAGAAAGGCTTCTATAACAACTTCAACTTCAACGGTCAAAATCATGTCTGACCCGCTCCATGTCTCATATTGCGCATCCTATCTTACTCGGTCGTGCTGTTCACTTTTCATAAATCAACATAAATGGAAAAAAAAAAACATTATAATATTTTAACAAATATGAAACGCGCTTTTTTTAATGGCTACAACAGTATAGTAGACCTACATAGCCTACTCTCTATTTGTACAAATTTCTGCACATTAATTTAATTCTGAATTTTGCACACACAAGTTGAAAGGCATTTGTTCAAAAAAAAAAATTCACGGATAATTGTGCGTGCATTTATTAGCCTAATCATTATGATACTAAAATCCTAACAAATAAGCTATGTACAAAAAATCAGATGAGCCCATAATATGAACGGTTAAGCATTTTCCTCCCATAGAAAACCGTTAGGCTATAAGAACGCTTAATGTGGCTTAATGCAGATTAGGATGTCCCTTTATTTATGTCGAAATAACGAGATATCGATACTAGGCTACTGTGTCCACCATGGTCTCCTTTTTGATCAGCGGAAACGATTTTTGCTTGTTTGGGATCTGACTGTCCAGCGTAGCCTATTTGAAAAAGTTTTGACATTTTTCCCCTGAGTGAAACGATCGAGGCTAACAGCAATCTCAACTCTACACAAACAGTCTTTTTTTTTCTTTCATCTAGCCAATTAATTTTAGTGACACAGGAGGTGCCGGATCCAATAAAAAAGGTTCCGGATCCAATGTCGGAGGTGACGGAACATGTTCCGGCGTGTTCCGGCTCAAATTAAGCCCTGTATAATAGCCTAATTTAGAGATCACTTTTCTTTTCTTTTTTTACTGACTACCGACTACTTTAAACGGTTAACGTTGATACGGTCAATCATCGGTCAAACGGTCATCGGTTAACATCCCTAGTACACTCTAAAAAATGCTGGGTTGTTTCAACCTAATTTGGGTCAAATATGGACAAACCCAGCCGTTGGGTTAAATTTTTCAATTTAAAATGTTGACCCAACGGTTGGGTTCGTCCATATTTGACCCAAATTTGGGTTAAAACAACCCAGCATTTTTTAGAGTGTATAGATAGATAGACCGATAGATAGACAGACAGACAGACAGACCGACAGACAGATAGATAAATAGAGACAGAATGATAGATACACTCTAAAAAATGCTGGGTTGTTTTAACGTGGCAATGTTGGGTCAAATATGGACAAACCCAAACTTTGGATAAAAAATGCCATTTAAAAATTTAACCCAATGGCTGGGTTTGTTCATATTTGACCCAAAATTGGGTTAAAACAACCTAGTATTTTTTAGTGTAGATGGATGGATGGATTAGACAGATGGATGGATGGATGGATGGATATATATATATATATATATAGATAGATAGACTGACAGACAGACAGATAGATAAATAGAGACAGAATGATAGATAGATGGATGGATGGATGGATGGATGGATGGATGGATGGATGGATGGATGGTGTCGTCAGATCAGCCCAGCGTGACCTTTGCAGTTTACTGGAAGGATCGCACCTGTAGAGGGAAAGTGTCCAGAGAGTGTCTCTATAACTCGCACTCCTCACCAGATGACTAATGAACAGTGACCCGCTGCATGATGTCACCAGGAAACAGGAAGACCTTGCTGATGTCATGAGTCATCACAGATCAGGAGCCGGTGTTTCGTCTCTCACCGCTCAAAAGCAGATGCAGTCACTCATGTGTCTCTACATGTTCAGGCAGCACCTGCAACTGCCCTGAGTGTGTGGACTCGGGTGGTTTGATGTGACCCCGATTGTCTCATATCTGTACTCTGGTGTTGACTCAGAATCTGCACAAATAAGAGTGTTTTTGTGAGGATGGGCATGTCCCATTACAGCATCTCATCTGTCATTGGTCAGACTGTGATCTGATTATGCTGTTCGGTGGTTGTTTACATTCTGTGTGTTGTCAGTATATTAAAGAAGTTTTTTTTGTGGCCGTCCATCTGAAATCCCCCGGCTGGAAATCACACACGGCTGTTGTTCAGATCAGCCAAACACTCGTACACCTGCTGAGAGAAGCTGTTTGCAGCTCGCGGTGTGGCTAACCACACTTCATGAGTGTGCATTTAAACAGAGACAGGTTATTTTACATTGATTTGATTGTTTTTGCAAAAGAAACTTTTGCAAAAGAAAGTTTTGCACCTTTCAGGTGTTTGTGACCACAAAAATATTTTGCCCTGCTGTGATCTCCAGATGCAGGATCGCAGCTGGTACGGGGGAAATATCTTATACTGTAAGCAGAAAACATCAGTCTGTGGGACTTTCTTTTTTAATTACCTTTGCCAATGTCTGAGCTTTGCAATATTGTGTAATGCAGTGTTGCTCAACCGGTGGGTCGCAGGACCGTTTTGAGTGGGTAGAGATGGATGGATGGATGGATGGATGAATGGATGGAACGACCAATAGATAGATCAACATATGGATAGATGGACGGATAGATAGACAGATTGATAGATGGATGAATAGATAGACTGATAGTGTAAAGAGTCCACTGAAGGTGAGCTTGCAGAACCCAAGTGCAGTTTAATATATATATATATATATATATATATATATATATATATATATATATATATATATATATATATATATATATATATATATATATATATATATATATATATATATATGCAAACAAGATCAAGCATAAAACAAAAGCATGGCATGAAACTTGAGACTTAAACATGGACACAAACTTCCCAACAGTGGTTACAGGGAAACTTGACAAGGACACGTGGCAAACATGACGGCTTAAATACACACAAGACTAAGGACAAGACAAGGGACACCTGTGAACAATGAACCAATGACAACATGATTATATGGTACACATGGCAGGATCACATGACTAATACAGGGGATCACATGACATACATGAAACAAAACCAAATCGTGACAGATAGATAGACGAATCGACAGATGGATGGATGGATGGATGGATAGATAGACTGATAGATGGATGGATAGATAGACAGAGAGATGGATGGATGGATGGATAGATAGACTGATAGATGGATGGATAGATAGACAGAGAGATGGATGGATGGATGGATAGATAGACTGATAGATGGATGGATAGATAGACTGATAGATGGATGGATAGATAGACTGATAGATAGATAGATAGACAGACAGACAGAGAGATGGATGGATGGATGGATGGATAGACTGATGGATGGATGGATAGATAGATAGACAGACAGACAGAGATAGATGGATGGATAAATAGATGACTAATACAGGGGATCACATGACATACATGAAACAAAACCAAATCGTGACAGATAGACAGATAAACGGATAGATGGATGGATGGATGGATGGATGGATGGGTGGATGGATGGATGGATGGATGGATAGATAGATAGATAGATAGATAGATAGATAGATAGATAGATAGATAGATAGATAGATAGATAGATAGATAGATAGATAGATAGATAGATAGATAGATAGATAGAGATAGAATTATCGATTGACAGTGTCGTCAGATCAGCCCAGCGTGACCTTTGCAGTTTACTGGAAGGATCGCACCTGTAGAGGGAAAGTGTCCAGAGAGTGTCTCTATAACTCACACTCCTCACCAGATGACTAATGAACAGTGACCCGCTGCATGATGTCACCAGGAAACAGGAAGACCTTGCTGATGAGATGGATGAATAGATAGACTGATGAGATGGATGAATAGATAGACTGATGAGATGGATGAATAGATAGACTGATGAGATGGATGAATAGATAGACTGAGAGTGTAAAGAGTCCACTGAAGGCGAGCTTGCAGAACCCAAGTGCGGTTTAATATATATATACACAAACAAGATCAAACATAAAACAAAAGCTTGGCATTAAACTTGAGACAAGTTCGGTATTTTACACTTAAAGCCCTGTTTTCAGATCGTTTCTGATTGAACAGAACGGTTAAGATTGAAATTTGGACACATGTTGCTGCCCCGAGAATTTCCGGTTTCTGTGGTATTTTTTTTATGATTATATTAAATTATCCAATTACATTTGAGGCCCTGAAAATGGGGACTGTGTAGGCCTATATAAATGGTTGCAGTTCCTAAAATGTTTACTTGATATTTGTGTTCAAGCCCTTGAATTAAAGCTGATAGTCTGCACTTCAAATTCATCTCGATTGTTTCATTTTAATTTTATTCTGGTGGCATACAGAGTATGAAAATTGTGCCTGTGTCCAATATATATTCAATTCAATTCAAGTTTATTTGTATAGCGCTTTTCACAATACATATTGTTTCAAAGCAGCTTTACAGAAAATGCATTTCAAAAATATACACACAAAAATACAGTTAGTTAATCATAAAATTTAGGGCATAACATATCGCCGGCGTTGGGTCGTCTCTTCACAGGCGTCGAGTCGTCTCATCACAGGCGTTGGGGCATCTGAAGTCTCTATGAGAGGCTGGATACATAACTGGAGCTGACGAACTCTATTTGATTATCTCGGGACAGGCGTATATGGACCTAACTGTATATTATAAAGACTCATTACGTGGAAAGTGAAATATTTCAAGCCTTTATTTGTTATAATTTTGATGATTATGGCTTACAGCTTATGAAAACCTGTTCACAATAAAAAAAAATTGAACTTGGGGTTTTCATAAGCTCTCTGCGGTCCATCAGCTTGTACTGGACTTCATTCAAACTTCACTGGAATAGAAAGGAATAAAAAAACTAGTTTCATCATCAGCTTTTAAGAACAACACCAGTTCAGATCCGCTTTTACATCGTCAATATTCCAATTCAAGTAACTCCAAATATGAAGAATTTGGCCCAAAAAGAAGCATTAACACGACAGATGTATATCCACATACACATGGTCCTTTTATGTTCAGAAGACTCTGATGTTTGAGAAGTCTGGAAGATTATTTTAGGGTTGTTTTACTTTGGTTTGAACAGTCTCCAGGAGTAACTGTGTGTAAATTGTGGTTTATTCATCCGCTTTCAAAAAAGAAATTGTGCGCACACCCAAAGAACTTTTGGCAGGTGCTCGATCGAATGAAGCATCAAATTAAAAATAAACAAGAATCGGCACACTGCCACTTCTGCTCGCAAGGATGTATTAAAATGGACAATGTTTCGATCCAAAGGGTCTGATGAAGATTTATTTTGAATTTGATTCATCCGTTTTAACAGCTGGTTTTGTGATTTTCAAAACTGGCCATTTATTATCCCTCTGGGCAGTTTGAAATAAAGTGCGTAAATATATAGGTTTACTAAAGAGTCCATAAACATAGTGTTTTAACATATTTATGTAACTTTTGTTCATTAATAATTGATTAAAAGCTCAATGACAGTACCGTGTCTGACCACCAGATGACAGCATCATCTCACGTCTGCCATAGTTCCTTCACATAAACCCTCTCAAATCAGTCTGATATTTAAAGTACAGTATTTATAATATAGTAAGTACACAACATGAGGATGACCTACTGTAACCCCCGAGACACACTGACCGAACTCTAAACCACACTCAATTTCTGCCATTCAAGAAAGTTGGTAGGCTGGTTTAAGCTGGTTTCAGCTGGATCTGGTTTAAGCTGGTCAAGCTGGTCTCAGCTGGATGTAGCTTGTTTAAGCTGGTCAAGTTGGTTTCAGCTGGATCTGGTTTAAGCTGGTTAAGATGGATGTAGCTGGTCAAGCTGGTTTAACCTGGTTAAAATGGATGTAGCTGGTCAAGCTGGTTTCAGCTGGATCTGGTTTCAGCTGGATCTGGTTTAAGCTGGTTTCAGCTGGATGTAGCTGGTTTAAGCTGGTCAAGCTGGTTTCAGCTGGATGTAGCTGGTTTAAGCTAGTCAATCTGGTGTCAGCTGGTTTAAGCTGGTTAAGATGGTTTTAGCTGGTCAAGCTGGTTTCAGCTGGTTTCTGTCACAGACGATACAGGAGGCAGACAATGTGGTAAGTGTAATCGTTTATTGACAGAATGCACTGAACCAGATGGAGCATATGAGCGAACAGGAAGTTAAGGAACCAAGGTGACTTAACTGAAGAATCTCTGTCCACAGAAGGTTGGTAACGGATCACAGAAGAATGACTGAAGACTGAGGAAAGCAGGCTAATCCTCGAGGGAAGACTGACGGTTCGCGGAGTCTCAGGTGAGTGTAGCGATGAGTCTGTATGCCAAGAATGACGAGACCAGACGAAGACTGAAGGGTGAAAGCGGATATATAAAGGTGAGCAGTGATGAGGGATAGCAGGTGACGGTGATGAGGATGAAGAGATGCAGGTGATGATAATTAATACTCTGGGGATAACGAGCGAGTGGGAGGAGGGAGTGATGATGAGGATGGTGTAGATGGTGGAATCCTGACAGTACCCCCCCCTCCCGAGGCGGCTCTTGACGCTTGAGAAGAGGGGTGTTGACGGCGGCGAGGTCTACCACGACCCCTGGGAGCTGGACGATCAGGATGGTCTGCATGAAACTGGGTGAGGAGAGCTGGGTCCAGGATGTCTTCGCGGGGTACCCATGAACGCTCCTCGGGGCCATAATCCTCCCAGTCTACTAGATACTCCAGCCGGGGACCTCGTCGCCGTGAATCCATAATGGTGCGGACACTGTAGATAGGTTCGTCTTCTACTGGAACGGGAGGAGGAGGTACGTCACTGGGTCCTGGATCTGAGGGAGGAGAAGTGACAGGATCAGAAAAGGGTTTTAACAAGGAGACGTGAAATGAAGGTGCAATCTTGTAATGAGGTGGAAGGTTGATCCTGTAAGTGACGTCATTCAGCTGCCTCTGCACGGTGAATGGTCCGATATATCGAGGACTCAGCTTACGGCAGGGCAGGCGAAGACGGATGTTTCGGGTTGAGAGCCACACTTTCTGACCAGGTTGATACTGGGGAGGGTCTGTCCGTCGACGATCGGCTTGGGTCTTGTGCCTTCGCACTGCCTGTTGGAGGTGCACGTGAGCTGAGTCCCATACCCTCTCGCTCTGATGGAACCAATAGTCAACAGCTGGAACCTCCGAGGGCTCACCCGACCAAGGGAAGAGAGGAGGTTGAAATCCCAGGACACACTTGAATGGGGTGAGCCCGGTGGTGGATTGCCTGAGAGAATTCTGAGCGTATTCGGCCCAAGGGAGGTAACGGCTCCAGCTGTCCTGGTACTGGTGGCAATACGATCTGAGGTATCGTCCTATCTCCTGGATCTTCCGCTCAGTCTGGCCGTTTGTCTGAGGGTGATATCCCGAGGAAAGACTAACAGTAACCCCAAGTAGTCGGAAGAAGGCTTGCCAAACTCGAGATATGAATTGCGGACCTCTATCAGACACTATATCTTCGGGAATTCCGAAATTTCTGAAGACGTGGTGGAATAGGGCTTCAGCAGTCTCCAAGGCGGTAGGGAGTCCTGGTAATGGGATCAGCTTGCAAGCCTTCGAGAACCGATCCACTGCTACGAGGATACAGGTGAAGTTATTAGACTTCGGAAGGTCAGTCATGAAGTCCACTCCGAGATGAGACCAGGGACGATGGGGTATAGGAAGTGGTACGAGTTTACCCTCTGGGAGTTTCCTGGGTGTATTAGTGATGGCGCAGACTGAGCAACCTCGAACGAACCGGGAAACATCTTGGGAGATGGACTCCCACCAGTACCGTTGACTGAGGAGCAAGAGGGTACGCCAGCTACCTGGATGTCCAGAGGCCGGAGCGGTATGAGCAGAGTCCAGAAGGGCGGTGCGGAATTGTTGAGGTACGAAGATGAGCCCCTCTGGACCTCCCGGCGGAGCGGGATGGAGACGGTTTTCTTGGGATATCTGTTCGTCCAAGTCCCAGAGGATCGGACTGACGAACATGGCTGGAGGGAGAATGGGTTCTGGAAGGCGCTCCTCCGATGAAAAATGGAGGCGGGAGAGAGCGTCCGCTTTACCATTCTTACTGCCAGGTCTGTAGGAGACAATGAAATCAAAACGGGTGAAGAAGAGAGCCCAACGGGCCTGACGAGGATTGAGCCTCTTAGCTTCTTTGAGGTATTCCAGGTTACGATGATCGGTAATGACTTGAAACTGGTGATTGGCTCCCTCCAGCCAATGCCTCCACTCTTCCAAGGCAAGCTTGATGGCGAGCAGTTCCCGATTCCCGATGTCATAGTTCCGCTCCGCCGGGGACAGCTTCTTGGAGAAGAAGGCACATGGGTGGAGTCTGGAAAGTTCCCCCTGCCGCTGGGAGAGAACCGCTCCCACCCCAGTAGAAGAGGCGTCCACCTCGACGCCAAACGGCAGATCAGGATTCGGATGGACGAGGATGGGAGCGGTTAAGAAGGCATCCTTTAGTTGTTGGAAGGCTTGGATGGCTTCGGAGGAGAAGGACAGAGACTTGGGCTGGCTTTTCAAGGAGGAGGTCAGAGGAGCACTGATAATACTGTAATTGTTGATGAATCTTCTGTAAAAGTTGGCAAACCCGAGGAATCTTTGAAGCTCTTTCACTGTAGAGGGCTGCGGCCAGTTCCTGATGGTATCCACCTTCCTCTGGTCCATTTGCACTCCATGCAGATCGATGATATAGCCCAGGAACTGTACCGAAGTGGTGTGAAATTCACACTTCTCCAATTTCAAGAAACAACTGGACGGGCTCTCAGTTTCTTCAGGTCCAGAGTGACATGGTGTCTGTGTTCAGAAAGTGACGATGAGTAGATGAGGATATTGTCTATGTAAACCACGACAAATCTATTGAGATACTCTCTGAACACCTCGTTCATAAAGCCTTGGAAGACAGCAGGGGCGTTGGATAACCCAAAAGGCATTACCCTGTATTCATAATGGCCGGAGGGCGTGACGAATGCAGTCTTCCACTCGTCACCCCGACGAATACGGATCAAATTGTATGCGCTGCGCAAATCCAACTTGGAAAATATACGGGCCCCTCGTAGTTGTTCCAGAGCTGCTGGGACCAGAGGAAGGGGATAACTAAATTTGACTGTTTGGGAGTTGAGATGGCGATAGTCAATACACGGCCTCAAGCCTCCGTCCTTCTTAGCCACGAAGAAGAAGCTGGAAGCGGCAGGGGAAGTAGATGGGCGGCTGAACTGCTGCTGAAGGGCTTCCTCCACGTACTCCTCCATGGCCTTCTGCTCCGGGATGGACAGAGGGTAGATACGGCCTTTATGTAGAGTGGCTTCAGGTAGCAGGTCGATCGCGCAGTCCCATGGCCGATGAGGTGGTAACTTAGTCGCCAACTGCCTGCTGAACACATCCTGGAACGCCCTGTACTCCGCAGGAATCTCTACCTGATGCTGGACCTCTGGACTCTCAACTGAAGTCGAACAGACTGAGAACTTGGGTTTTTGTACTGGAGACGAAGAAAGGGAAATAGGGGCTCTCGGGTTCCTCTTGACCGGAGCTAGACAGGCCTGAGTACAGTTTTCTCCCCAACGAAGAACCTCCCCAGATTTCCAGTCAATAGTGGGTTGATGTAGGACCAACCAGGGGTGTCCCAGGATGAGCTCAGCAGTAGACTCCTCCAGCACCATGAACGAGATGTCCTCAGCGTGTAAGCAGCCAATGCGGAGCGTTAATGTGGGAGAAACATGACTAATTCGACCTCGACCTAGCGGCTTTCCTTGAATAGTTTGGATTCTGAGTTCTTGATGAGTGCGGTACTTACGGACGTTCAATTTTTGGAGGAGCTGGGTTGAAATTAAGTTCCCCGCTGAACCAGAGTCGAGGAGGGCTTGCGCTGAGACACAGACATGAGAAGTTAACAGATGAACCATGGTACGGTTTAAGGATTCAACTTTAGGAGGGATCTGAATGGAGCTTACCGCTGGGTGTGGAGGTCGAACAGGGCAGGAGCCGATGAGATGATTGTCGCCCCCACAGTACAGACAAAGGTGACGCTGGATGCGACGTTGACGCTCAGAAGGAGAGAGATGGGTGGAATCCACTTGCATGGGTTCAGGTGCTGAAGGAGAAGCCGTGGGGGCCGAAGATGGAGGACTGACAGTGGTGAATGGATTGTCACAGGCAGATAAGAGTTGATAAACTCTAATGGTTTTTTGGATGAGGTTCTCAACTCCCATGGAGTCATCATAGACTACCAGCAGCTGACGGATGTTAGGATTAGGGCCGTGGCGGAAAGCAGTAATCAGGGCAGTCTCGTTCCAACCACTAGATGCCGCCAGGGTGCGAAACTGGAGAGCATACGTGCTAACTGAAGACCTTCCTTGACGGAGATTGAAAAGCTGGTCATGAACTGAGAGATCAGAAACCGCCTGGCCAAAGACTTCCTTAAAATGAGAAATGAAAGCTGACAGGGACTTTATCACTTGAGAATTTGAGTTCCAGAGAGATTGTGCCCATTGGAGGGCTCTGCCAGACAGTAGAGAGATAATAAAGGCCACACGGGCAGAATCATCGGTAAACTGATGTGCTTGCATTTGGAAATATAATGAAACCTGAAGCAGAAAACCACTGCAGTCCTCCACCTCACCACTAAATGGCGCTGGTCGGGCCATGGGACTCGCAGAGGCAGCTGACGCAGCAGCGGGTGTTTGCGGAAGTTGGTGTTGGCGTGCAGAGTGAAGGATTGCTTCGGGGAAGGTGGGTGGGTTATCCGGTGAAGATGAAAGGATTGACTGGCGTACAGCTTGAACTAGTTCAGCAAACGGGTCTTGAGACGGATTCCCCACAGGCTCCGTAGGATTCTGTATCTTTTGGTCTGGTCTTCTGTCACAGACGATACAGGAGGCAGACAATGTGGTAAGTGTAATCGTTTATTGACAGAATGCACTGAACCAGATGGAGCATATGAGCGAACAGGTAGTTAAGGAACCAAGGTGACTTAACTGAAGAATCTCTGTCCACAGAAGGTTGGTAACGGATCACAGAAGGATGACTAAAGACTGAGGAAAGCAGGCTAATCCTCGAGGGAAGACTGACGGTTCGCGGAGTCTCAGGTGAGTGTAGCGATGAGTCTGTATGCCAAGAATGACGAGACCAGACGAAGACTGAAGGGTGAAAGCGGATATATAAAGGTGAGCAGTGATGAGGGATAGCAGGTGACGGTGATGAGGATGAAGAGATGCAGGTGATGATAATTAATACTCTGGGGATAACGAGCGAGTGGGAGGAGGGAGTGATGATGAGGATGGTGTAGATGGTGGAATCCTGACAGTTTCCCAGTCTTAACCTCAGAAGTGGCAAAACCCCCTCTAAAACTGGCCTAAGCCAGCTATGACCAGACTGAAAGGCCAGGGCCGTGTGTATAAAACGTCTAAAAAAATGCTCTTAAAAATTGGCTTAAGCTTTCAAGGTCAAGGTCACTTTTATTTATATAGCACCTTAAAAACAGCATTTCTGCTGACCAAGGTGCTTCACAGAAACACAATATAAACACAAATAAAAACAAACATCATACAAATTACATAGTAAAAATTTAGCTCACAAATTCTACATCCACAGTTAAGGATAGGCCTGAGAAAAAAGATGCGTTTTTAGTGCTGACTTAAATGCATATAAAGAAGAAGACAACCTGACTGATTTAGGTAACGAATTCCACAGTCTAGGACCAAAAACGGAGAACGCTCTGTCACCTTTGGATTTCAACCGAGAGTGCGGGATAGTTAATAAGCTCTCCGATGATGATCTAAGAGATCTTTGAGGAATGTACTGACAAATGAGGTCTGAGATATAGACTGGACCAAGACCGTGCAAGGCTTTAAATACAAAAGTCAAAACCTTGTACTCAATTCTGAATCTGACCGGTAGCCAATGTAAATGCCTCAAAATAGGGGTGATATGCTCAAACTTTCTCTTCCCCGTTAAGAAACGGGCTGCAGCGTTCTGTACCAGTTGCAGACGCGACAGTGAAAACTGGTTGATACCCGCATACAAGGCGTTACAATAATCCAGCCTTGTTGAAATGAAGGCGTGAATTACGGTCTCTAGATCACCAAACGATAGGATAGATTTCAATTTCCGTAAGCCCCTAAGCTGAAAGAAACTGCCTCTGACAACCGAGTTTATTTGCTTGTCAAATTTTAACTCTGAGTCAACAACAACACCCAGGTTTTTTACATGAGTGCAAATATTCGCTTTCAGTGGTCCTAAATCAGAGATTAAACCTTCTACCAAATGGGGAGGGCCAAACAAAATAACCTCGGTCTTCTTTTCATTCAGCTGGAGAAAGTTTTCACCCATCCAACTTTTTATGTCATCCACACAGGCTAATAAATCAGATAAAGATCCAGAAGCAGGTTTAATTGACATATACAACTGGGTATCATCCGCATAAATGTGATAAGGAACCTGATGAGATTTAAAAATGTAACGAAGAGGGAGCATATATAAAGAAAATAAAATCGGTCCCAAAATGGAGCCTTGCGGGACTCCACATGTGACAGGAACAGGAGACGAATGAAACTGATCCATCTCCACAGAGAAACTTCTCTCTGAGAAATAGGATCCAAACCACTCTACAGCTGAATCGCAGATTCCAGCTTCAGTTTTTAGCCTGTTTAAAAGAATGCAGTGATCTACAGTATCAAAAGCTGCACTTAAATCCAGCAATACCAGAACAGCAACGTTTAAAACGTCTAAAAAAATGCTCTTAAAAATTGGCTTAAGCTTTGACTTAAATGCTTAAAAAAAGCTTAGACTGAACGGTTACCTTAAAGAGCTGTTTTTTTTATTTTGTTGCTAATGTATTTGGGTTGACTCAGCAATATTAAATCATATTAATTTAGATGTAATCACCATTTTTGTCAGTCTATGAGAAAATGTGTACTTGGAAAAGTGTAAAAAAACCCGAGTAGGACTTGTTTAAGAGTATAGGAGATATTTATAAAGAAGCTAAAAGCAAAGACAGACGCTGCGTCCGATGTCATGTACTGTCTGAGTGTATGAATTTAAATTTACTTTGTGTCTGTTAAAAAAAAGTATGTTCTACATGTGACCCACAAAACCAATCTCAATTTTCTGAAATTGAGATTTATACATCATCTGAAAGCTGAATAAATGAACATTATTTTTATGATTATATTAATTTGTCCAAGTACATTTGAGCCCCTGAAAATGGGGACTTTGTATAAAAATGGCTGCAGTTCCTAAAATGTTTACTTGATATTTGTGTTCAAGCCCTTGAATTAAAGCTGAAAGTCAGCACTTCAAATTCATCTCGATTGTTTCATTTGAATTTTATTCTGGTGGCATACAGAGTATGAAAATTGTGCCTGTGTCCAATATATATGGACCTAACTGTATATTATAAAGACTCATTACGTGGAAAGTGAGATATTTCAAGCCTTTATTTGTTATAATTTTGATGATTATGGCTTACAGCTTATGAAAACCTGTTCACAATAAAACATTTTTGAACTTGGGGTTTTCATAAACTCTCTGCGGTCCATCAGCTTGTACTGGACTTCATTCACACTTCACTGGAATAGAAAGGAATAAAAAAACTAGTTGTGTTTATGTTAAATAAACCTGCAGAGTTTCATCATCAGCTTTGAAGAACAACACCAGTTCAGATCCACTTTTACATCGTCAATATTCCAATTCAAGTAACTCCAAATATGAAGAATTTGGCCCAAAAAGAAGCATTAACACGACAGATGTATATCCACATACACATGGTCCTTTTATGTTCAGAAGACTCTGATGTTTGAGAAGTCTGGAAGATTATTTTAGGGTTGTTTTACTTTGGTTTGAACAGTCTCCAGGAGTAACTGTGTGTAAATTGTGGTTTATTCATCCGCTTTCAAAAAAGAAATTGTGCGCACACCCAAAGAACTTTTGGCAGGTGCTCGATCGAATGAAGCATCAAATTAAAAATAAACAAGAATCGGCACACTGCCACTTCTGCTCGCAAGGATGTATTAAAATGGACAATGTTTCGATCCAAAGGGTCTGATGAAAATTTATTTTGAATTTGATTCATCCGTTTTAACAGCTGGTTTTGTGATTTTCAAAACTGGCCATTTATTATCCCTCTGGGCAGTTTGAAATGAAGTGCGTAAATATATAGGTTTACTAAAGAGTCCATAAACGTAGTGTTTTAACATATTTATGTAACTTTTGTTCATTAATAATTGATTAAAAGCTCAATGACAGTACCGTGTCTGACCACCAGATGACAGCATCATCTCACGTCTGCCATACGCTCAGTTCCTTCACATAAACCCTCTCAAATCAGTCTGATATTTAAAGTACAGTATTTATAATATAGTAAGTACACAACATGAGGATGACCTACTGTAACCCCCGAGACACACTGACCGAACTCTAAACCACACTCAATTTCTGCCATTCAAGAAAGTTGGTAGGCTGGTTTAAGCTGGTTTCAGCTGGATCTGGTTTAAGCTGGTCAAGCTGGTCTCAGCTGGATCTGGTTTAAGCTGGTCAAGCTGGTTTCAGCTGGATCTGGTTTAAGCTGGTCAAGCTGGTTTCAGCTGGGTGTAGCTGGTTTAAGCTGGTCAAGCTGGTTTCAGCTGGATCTGGTTTAAGCTGGTCAAGCTGGTTTCAGCTGGATGTAGCTGGTTTTAGCTGGTCAAGCTGGTTTCAGCTGGATCTGGTTTAAGCTGGTCAAGCTGGTTTCAGCTGGATCTGGTTTAAGCTGGTCAAGCTGGTTTCAGCTGGGTGTAGCTGGTTTAAACTGGTCAATCTGGTGTCAGCTGGTTTAAGCTGGTTAAGATGAATGTAGCTGGTTTTAGCTGGTCAAGCTGGTTTAACCTGGTTAAAATGGATGTAGCTGGTCAAGCTGGTTTCAGCTGGATCTGGTTTCAGCTGGATCTGGTTTAAGCTGGTTTCAGCTGGATGTAGCTGGTTTAAGCTGGGTGTAGCTGGTTTAAGCTGGTCAAGCTGGTTTCAGCTGGATGTAGCTGGTTTAAGCTAGTCAATCTGGTGTCAGCTGGTTTAAGCTGGTTAAGATGGATGTTATGTAGCTGGTTTTAGCTGGTCAAGCTGGTTTCAGCTGGTTTAACCTGGTTAAAATGGATGTAGCTGGTCAAGGTGGTTTCAGCTGGATCTGGTATCAGCTGGTTTCCCAGTCTTAACCTCAGAAGTGGCAAAACCCCCTCTAAAACTGGCCTAAGCCAGCTATGACCAGACTGAAAGGCCAGGGCCGTGTGTATAAAACGTCTAAAAAAATGCTCTTAAAAATTGGCTTAAGCTTTGACTTAAATGCTTAAAAAAAGCTTTCACTGAACTGTTACCTTAAAGAGCTGTTTTTTTAAAAATTTTGTTGGTAATGTATTTGGGTTGACTCAGCAATATTAAATCATATTAATTTAGATGTAATCACCATTTTTGTCAGTCTATGAGAAAATGTGTACTTGGAAAAGTGTCAAGAAAAGCGAGTAGGACTCGTTTAAGAGTATAGGAGATATTTATAAAGAAGCTAAAAGCAAAGACAGACGCTGCGTCCGATGTCATGTACTGTCTGAGTGTATGAATTTAAATTTACTTTGCGACTGTTAAAAAAAACGTATGTTCTACATGTGACCCACAAAACGCTAGTTACGCATGTAACTATGGTTCTGTGAATTCTTACTGACCGCCAGAGGCAGTGTAAACACTATGGTAGTCTTACAGCCACGCTTCTGGCAGTCGTGCTTGGGCAAGCCACACTTGGCGGCGGGCTGCCAGAAGCGTGGCTGTGAGACTACCATAGTGTTTACACTGCCTCTGGCGGTCAGTAAGAATGAAACAGAACCAGTCACATGGGTCAATTTTCTGAAATTGAGATGTATGCATCATCTGAAAGCTGAATAAATAATCTCTCCATTGATGTGTGGTTTGTTAGGATAGGACAATATTTGGTCGAGACACAACTATTGAAAATCTGGAATCTGAGGAGCAAAAAAATTTAAACATTGAGAAAATCTCCTTTAAAGTTGTGCATTTATGTTCACGATTGTGCTGCATTCACTCACAAAAATACATGTTTTATATATTTACGGTAGGACATTTATGGTATGAACTAAGGACTACAATAATGTTAACCCAAAAATGTCTGTCCTCAAACTCTGAATCGGACTTGCTTTTGCTTTTGCTGCTATAGTAGTGGCCAATAGTGTTGACCGGCCTAGAAAAATTGATGTTCACCCTTTATCTAAATATTAATAAAAATGTGTCAATGGAGTGTGTATTTTTCTTCTTTCGCACCTGACTTAAGTCCTGTGTCTCATCTACAATCGACGTCCCCACTCAATAATATTTAGCATGTCTTTTCTCATCAGGTTTTATAGGATAAAGACAGACACAACATCAGATCAACGTGACTAAACTCATGTCACCTTCTTTCAATATGATTGGTTCAATCCGTGCGAAAACAAGCCCCCATAACCCTCTGTTACTGGCATGAGCAAACTAATGAAAAAGGTTAGAAGTTCAGTTGATTACTCAATATGTCATGAGATTATAGACAGTATATTTTTTATATTGTCTGGTCAGCATCTCAGAATTTTCAATGGACGCCAACAATATTTCGGATTACATTTTGTTCAAATGTTAGCATGTTAGACTTATGGTTAGTTTAAAATACAGTTTACTATCTTATCTATTAAAAATCCATCACAGGAGTCAATAGTTGTACAGTATTTGTGATAAAACATGCCAAATTGTGTGGACATCATTTTTGTCCCGGCTGTCATACAAAAGATAACCAATGAAATGATAATAACTATGTTGTAGTGATTATGTTGATATGCTTTTTCCTGTGAGCTTTTTTTTTTTCTATGCATTTTTAATACTTTTTTTTTTTTTTTTTTTTTGCATAATAAAATAAAAGCTGTAGGTTGCCTTTTTTGCCAAATATTTTTGTCAGATAAATACGGTACCCAAGTTTAGTGTTTAGTTTCGGTCTTACAGTGAAACCATGAACTAAAAACCCTAGAAAAAAGCTGCGTCTCGTTCAGGTTTCTCCAGTAGAGGACGCTCTTCTGTAGGGAAGTGTCTACATGACTTATTTCACTGAATGAAGATGAGGATGTGAAGGATAGACTTGGTTCAATGTTTTTATACTACACTGTCAATCATCTAATGCAACATTGAAACCATGGTTATTTTACTTTTTTAGTTCATATTAATTAATGTATATATGTGACCCTGGACCACAAAACAGTCACATGGGTTTTTTTTTTTTTAATTGAGATGTATACATTAAATGAAAGCTGAATAAATTATCTCTCCATTGATGTGTGGTTTGTTAGGATAGGACAATATTTGGTCGAGACACAACTATTGAAAATCTGGAATCTGAGGAGCAAAAAAATGTAAACATTGAGAAAATCTCCTTTAAAGTTGTGCATTTATGTTCACGATTGTGCTGCATTCACTCACAAAAATACATGTTTTATATATTTACGGTAGGAAATTTATGGTATGAACTAAGGACTACAATAGTGTTAACCCAAAAATGTATGTATGAAATAACTCAAAATTATCGTGAAATTAAAGATAGCTAGAAAAGTGTGTGTCCGGTAGTTTAAAATGCCATTAATAAATAATCTGAATGATGTTTAAACCAAGGGAGGTTTACAAGATAAATGCAGTTTGTACTAATTCAATTTGAGACTCTCTGTGTTGCTCATGAAACATTTTGATAAAGATTTCTGCTTGTTTGCAAACTTTAACTGGGAGTGTATGTCCATTTAACTTTAACTGGGAGTGTATGTCCATTTAACTTTAACTGGGAGTGTATGTCCATTTCACACAAAACCAGCATGAAATGTTGCTGGAAATACTCCATAGTTAGCTTAATTTCCTAGTTTTTAAGTACTAAACACTTTAGAAATAGAGATAATTCAATGTCCACCCCAAATAACGATCACAACCATGATGTAAACATAGAGAAATATTTTAATGTCAAATAAATATCATCCAAAAAATACATGCATCTCATTGTGAGACATAATCAGTGTGTGCATCTGCTTTTTAAAGATACGTTGGTAACATAGGATCTAAATGAGTGGTGTTCCTGACGAAGATTAAGAAGCGTATACTTAATAAAGTGTCAGATCTTATGGTATAAGCTCTTGTAAGGCTTAATCTTCAGCAGGGAAACACCCGACGGCTTCTTTCAAGGAACAGGACGGCAGTGCCGACACCTCACCACAAGGTCGCGGTAACACATTTTACATTGTAAAAGTTGATAACATAAGCCAACCCTGTTCCTAAAACACCCGTCAACAATCCTTTCACAGATCTCACAGCTCTAATACACAATAACATGCTCAATAAATAGTCAATAAATAGGATAGCAGGAGCAGACTGTTCTCTGCCGTGGGTAGTGTCATGGGCTCTTCACTCCTCTCGCCTCTACGCTTGACTGGTATAGATCTAGAAAGAGGAAAGTAGGTCGTTACACACTGCTCGTTATCTCTGTGCTTTCTGAGGATCTTTCCATTCCAGCGAACAGTTCAAGAAAACCAATCTCACCAAAATATGCAACTGTTTGTTGGCATTAATTCATGTATTTGGGTTGGGATATTAACGCGGTAACACTTTATTTTACAGTGTCATTGTTACATGTAATTACTGTAGTAATAACTATAAATTACATCCAATTAACCCTAATCCTATAGTAATACATGTAGTTAATTATTATTACTTACTTGTCATTGTTACATATGTTACATGTAATTACGCTAGTAATAACTATATATGATACATAATTACATGTAATTATCCCTAATCCTAACCCTATAGTAAGTAAATGTTGTTAATTAATATTACTCAGTACTTATATGTATAATTACACTGTAATACTGACACCTGAAAATAAAGTGTAACCCACTTTACAATAAGGTTCAGTAGTTACTGCATTAACTAACCATAAGCAATACATTTGTTACAGTATTTATTGATCTTTGTAAATGTTAGTTAATAAAAATCCAGCTGTTCATGTTAGTTCACAGTGCATTATAAACAGTAAAATGAACATTAACTAAGATTAATAAATGCTGTAATTCTTAGTTCATGTTAACTACTGAATCTTATTGTAAAGTGTTACCGTTAGCTTAGAAGCTATCACTATTTTTGTCTATAAGAAACTGAGAGTTTTGAACGCACCTTTTGTAGAAGAGTTAGAAGGTTCTGCACGAACGTCTGGCTGGTCACCTCGCTGTACGAGGATTCGCACTGAGCTTTCTGAAACAGAACATTGCACACGTCAGAACTGAATGTCATCATGTTTCACTTTTACCATGTAAACACTCTCAAAAATAAAGGGTTTTGCGCCATTTTTGGACATTTCAGTATTATAGGAAAGAGTGTGAAGAACATTTTTCCACTATGAAGAAGCTTTAGTGGAATGGAAAGTTTCCATGGATGTTAACGGTTCTTCATCGAACCATCGACGCCAATAAGGACTTTTATTTTTAAGAGTGTGTCGAATTTAGTTTAGTTTCCAGCAGTTTTGCTTTGTTTCTCACCTGTGTCTCTTCCGCTTTGCAACTGGGCAACCCATTCAGCTGTGAAAATAAAGAGCAATGAATGAATAAATAAATCATTTCTGAGGTGTATGTCTGTTTAAAACAAGAACAATGAGCAGAAGGCGTAATAAACACACACTCACAATGATTGTTTTGGAAAGCTCCCTGGAGATTTTCTTCTGGATATTTACGAGTTTAGCACTGGTGATCGGCACGCGGGTCATGTTATGACCAAAAGATTTCAGTGCAGATGCAAAGCAGCAGTCCTGTCGAAACAAACACACAACCGGTTAACACACATGCACTTTTTTTTTTTTTTTTTTTTTACTTCCTAATGAGTTCAGACAATTCTCTCTCTCTCTCTCTCTCTCTCTCTCTCTCTCTCTCTCTCTCTCTCTCTCTCTCTCTCTCTCTCTCTCTCTCTCTCTCTCTCTTCCTGTCGGTATTGTTGCATGCAGACATCTATACATCTTGACTTCAAATTTCCCTTCTGCTCATTAAGCAGTTTTCACAGAAACTATGAGAAAACTCTTTCTTTCCACACTGAACCCAGAACGTTTTCTGCTTGAGCGTGTACAGAAACTTCCACTTTCATTAGGAAGTCATTACAAAAAAATTTTGTTTTGTTTTTTTAAATGTATGCATTAAAAAAAAATGCATACAATAATAATAATAAGCAGCAGAAGAATTAAAGGTTCTAAATGGAATCTTCAGGGGTTCCATCGGGCGCTAGATTTATAGAAGCTTTTAGGGGTTCAGATCATTGGATCATTTCAAAGGATTTAGACTTAATTCAATAATTTTGTTTTATTTTAATTACATTTGATAAACTAAGCAGCTCGTAAACACTTAATCCCAAAGGGAAAAAATGAAATAAGCTGTTAAACATGCAATCATTAACCCTAAAGTTCACCCCAATGTAAGAACTGCAGTAATTGTTACAGTGTAATTATTATATATTAAAGTACTGAGTAATATTAAGCAACTACATGTACTTACTATAGGGTTAGGGTGTAGTTGAGGGTTAGTTGCATGTAGTTATGCATAATTTACTGTTATTACTATGGTAAGTACATGTAAAACAAGGACACTGTAAAATAAAGTGTTACCCAAATATGCTCTACTCTATATTACTCATCAGATTTCTCCTAAATGAAGCAAACTTTCTCCTGACCGACTTTAATCTATAAAAGAAGCGATTACAAATCGAGAGGGTGTTTGCCAAGAAAAGCGTGACTAAAAGTTAGTCTTGATTTCAGCTCAGCCAAACTGGATTCATTGAAATGTTGTTCATCAACCCACACGTTCTGAACGCATCTGAAAATCAATTAGTCTAGTGAAACCCGCTGTGTAGGCCTATACGGTGGGCTGTTTAATGACAGAAGCGTCGTTATATCGCAGCGAGTCGAATCACTGAGTCATGCACAAACCAGAACGCTAATTATGTGCTCGTCCACTCACGAAAACAGAAGAAAACCAGCTTCTTACCTTCAGATCGCTGGTGTTGGGTGAGTTGATCAAACTTGTGCTTTTCCCCTTTTTTTTTTTAGAGAGAAAAGAAAAAAAATTAGATTTACGTGTAAAACTAACGCCTCAGATCCCCAGCCGTACATATTTCCAAATCAACTTACCATTCCTTTCCTAATCTTCTCCAGGTCATTCATAACTTTGTTGAGCGTGAGTATCATCGGCGACTCGTCAGCCTGCGAGACGACCCAACACGCCACTGCGAACAGAACACACACAGACGCCTTCATGTTTAAGCTGCAAGGTTTCTTCTCTAAAGCTAGTTGGATTGATGTCCTTCATACTGTCAACAGGTACACAATCACCTTTATATACGAATCCTTGAGGACCCAGGAAAACCGCTTCTCTGTGGAGATTGGAAAGTCGATTTTTACAATGAGTAATTTAGTTTTTCTTTTCCACTGGCCTTCGTCATGACTGTCAGTTGACAAAGATGTAATCGAGAGGCGCGTGCGCGGGGGTGTACGGATGCTGTGTGTGTGTGTGTGTGTGTGTGTGTGTGTGAACCTGACCCAGACTTTCTGCACACTTGGCAGGAAACTACAAAATACTGTCAGTTCCTCTTCTCATTCTGAATCAGCATCAGAAATGTGTGTGTGTGTGTGTGTGTGTGTGTGTGTGTGTGTGTGTGTGTGTGTGTGTGTGCGAGCGCCTATAGGTGCGGCATCATCAAGTACAAGTGGATATGACAAAGGTGCTTTTTACTTTGCGGCTTCCCACACAAACCATATTGATTATAGACAAAAACAGGAAGTTTAATGTATTTTTCATCTTATGAGATAAGAATAACCCTGGAAATGAAATATTTGCACACAACCCCTGAAGGGGTTAAATTACTCATATTAATTTAACTCAGTAACTCATATTAAAACCGTAAAAATTATATATATATAGGCTATATATATATATATATATATATATATATATAAACAGTGCTAATCATTTCTCAGTTTCATTTAGTTTAACTCGATGAATAATTAGGTAAAAAACTGAAATTAAAATAATGAAAACTACAGTAGGGGCATATGTAGAAACAAAACTAAAACCAAAAATGACAAAACCTCAAACTTTCACTAAAATAAAAAATATGTACAAAAAAATATGAAATATTAATAATAAAAAAACCACTTAAAAAGAAATTGCTGGGTAACACTTTAGTTCAGGGTCCAATTCTCATGA
>NC_136887.1:33539145-33566645 GCF_949152265.1 Phoxinus phoxinus | reverse complement strand
GTGAGTGGAAAAGTGTCTGAGGCAAGATGACAGAAGGAGATTGAGAGGACATTATTGTTCACCTTAAAAGGTAATGCTCAATATTTCCATAGAAGGAAAATGTGCCTTTATGTATTTCGACAGTTAATCGACCGCAACACAAGATCTTGACATGCAGGCAAACTGCAAAAGGACCTTTTTTATTAGTTCCCACAGTCATTTCACATTAAAAAGTTGAATTTATACAACAACAATAAAAAAAGGTGTGATAAAAAAAATCAAGAATCTTTGCTTAAATGTGGGAAAGACCCTAACGTTGATCAAAGATAACCTATAGCTAAAATAGAGAGAATATTTCAAGTTATGAGTCAGTTTCTGTTGCCATATTTCCATCAAAAGATGAAACCAAGCAAAATTCTGAACCCAATTCTTACTCACTGTTTTTCTGTTAAACAAGGCCGTGAACCACATCATTTGAATGCCAGAGCCTGCATTAAAACAAGTGCACTAGTCGGTAACACTTTACTTACAGGGGTGTGCATAAGACTGACACGACACCTTCATAATCATGACACGACACATGTGATTCATATGAAGGAGGTTTATGACAACTGTCATTAAAGGGATAGTTCACTTTGAAATTAATTTTTGATATGTTTTAGCTTACCTCAAGGGCTTCCAAGATGTAGGTGTCTTTGTTTCCACAGTATTTTCAATTTTGATATTTTTAGGTCAAACCGTTGTTGTCTGACAGTCATATAATGCAGGTCTATGGGGTCCACCTCACAGAGCATGCAGAGAAGTTCAAATTAAACATGATTTAATGACTCGTAAATGTAAGTACACATTGATGGCCTAAGACACGAAACGAGCGGTTTGTGTGAGAAAACGAACAGTATTTATGTAGTTTTTATCTCTTGTAACACAGCCACGTCCAAGTGATCTGAGGGCGCGGGCGCTTCCTTCTGTGTGACGTGTGCGCAGACTGGTGCATAGAAATATACACACTAGAAGTCGCATTAAAGACATTCGTTCCAATGAACTGCCGTAGCCAATGCGACATCTAGTGTGTATATTTCTATGCACCAGTCTGCGCACACGTCACACACCAGGATGCGCTCGCGCCCTCAGATCACTTGGACGTGGCTGTGTTACAAGAGATAAAAACGATACAAATACCGTTCGTTTTCTCACACAAACCGCTCGTTTCGTGTCTTAGGCCATCAATGTGTACTTACATTTACGAGTCATTAAGTCATGTTTAATTTGAACTTCTCTGCATGCTCTGTGAGGTGGACCCCATAGACCTGCATGATATGACTGTCAGACAACAACGGTTTGACCTAAAAATATCAAAATTGAAAATACTGTGGAAACAAAGACACCTACATCTTGGATGCCCTTGAGGTAAGATAAAACATAAAACAAATTTATTTCAAAGTGAACTATCCCTTTAAGTGTCATTCACTCAATTATGACATTTTTAATGCAAATATGATATTGTTTGAGACGTCTGTTATGACAACTTGACATAAACCAATACATCATAACCTGTCATAAACATGACATAGCAGATTAATTATCAAACTTAAGAAACCACTTTATGGGTTAACATTACATTAAACTGTCATGTGGTTGGGTTTGACATTAGCTGTCATAAAGTCATTATAACATTTTAATGACAAATTCAATGTGTACCACTGTAGTTGAGGTCAAGAAAAATATTCCTGACACATTTATAATGTCCTCATGACAGCCAATGTTAAAACCAACCACATGACAGTTTAATGTAATGTTAACCCATAAAGTGGTTTCTTAAGTTTGATAATGAATCTGCTATGTCATGTTTATTACATATTTATGTCAATTTATGTTGTCTTGGTAATGTCAAATTTTCATTACAAAGACACTGACAGGTTATGATGTATTGGTTTATGTCAAGTTGTCATTACCAAGACGCCTCAGACAATGTCATATTTGCAGAGCCGGACAGTAACGGAGTACATTTACTTGAGTACAATTTTGGGGGATCTGTACTTTACTCGAGTATCATTTTTGGGGAGTACTCATGACTTTACTCAAGTACATTTGAGAGGCAAATATTGTACTCTTTACTCCACTACATTTCTATCCATAACCATGAGTACCCGTTACTACTTCTAAAAAAAAAAAAAGTCTCGGAAACCCTCAATTTGTTGTTTCCCTCTCAAACGTGACTGGATTGTGCAGGCGCCACTGATTGGGACAGCCTATCAGCAATCAGCTTTCAGAGGTTCAGAGGTGTGTCAGAACATTGCTATATTGCCTTCTTTGCTGGTTTAGGTTTATTGATTTGATTGATGAAAAACAGAGAAACTCACATGTACACACAATTGTTAGTTCAAATGTGGGTGCAAAACATCCATTAAAACTCTAGCAGAGGTTTGTCAGAGCGTTGCCATTGTGCTATTGCCTTGTGGGCAAGTGCGAAATGTTAAATAAAGCAACATGGTAAAAAGATGAAAATGACTTGATTTAACTTTCAATTCCTTTTACATTCTCCAAGGTATTAACATTAACATTTTTCATAACTCCATGTAGGACGTTTCTGTTCATAAATGTAAGCACTGTGGCAGTAGTAATGCAATATTTAGAAAATGTACTCTTGATACTCAAGTACTTTTAAAAACAAGTAGCCTACTTCAGTACTTTTACTTGAGTAGACATCTGTAGTACTTTTACTTATACTACAGGGCCGTTGAATGCTTGAATCTGATTGGTTGACGAACGTTCTGAGGTGTGCAATTATTTTCAGGGAACCGCACGGCTAAAGTAGTTCCGGCAGGTCTTGACCTCATTACAGTTCCATATCACTTCGCGTAGTCAACTGTAATAACGGAAAAGAGGATACAATTCATAACAAGAGACACTGCAGCCCCATGCGCTTGATCTGCAATTTTCAATGTCTAACTTCGCAATCAATGAAAACATGCAGTTTAATTTTAATAAATAAAGTAGGCTATACAGTCCTATACATAATCAATAAAAAAATAAACTGAATATTTAAATAAATTGATAGTCCTGTTGCACAGGTTTTCGTAATTATTGAAGATAATATAACAAATAAATAAAATTGATAGGCCTATACTTGTTAAAAGGGCTTTGTGTTTCATTTATTAGTCTTCTAGTCTACTGTCACTAATAGAAAAAAAGAATGAACGAATTAATTAAAACGAATTGAATTAATAAATAAATAATAATATTGACGCACATGCTTCTCTCTAAGGCCAGTTATGAATGTAATTTGATACTTGATGACTAATCATGCACGCGTGTTCAGCGCGTTCAGTCTGTGTTCACAGCGGTGTTTAAAATCTGCTGCATTCACAGTCAGAGAATGTGTCAGTCGTTAAGTGTGTCCAGCATTACTCTGCTATCAGCGGCTCAGACCTCCGTTACTAACTCTAAAATGACGTTTTGGAATTAGCAACTGAGCATGGGTTTAGATGCGCAAGGAATTAGTCCTACATACAAGAGCGTTTTAATGACAAAAACTTTACAAACGTCTTGAAATACATCATCTGAACAATATTTCGAGGTGTGGTAACTGTAGTATAAGCGGAATAATTGACTCCAGACCGTTGAATTATTATAAAAATAATGCACACCCGAGGTGTAACGGCCACTCCGCTTCGCGTCGTGACCGCATTACCACCTCGGGTGTGCATTATTTTTCTAATAATTCAACGGCCTGTCGTCAATTATTCCTTACTTGTACTTGAGTAAAATTTAGCAAGGGGTATCTGTACTTTTACTCAAGTAATGAAGCTGTGTACTCTGTCCGCCTCTGCATATTTGCATAAAAATTGTCATAATTGAGTGAATGACACTAAATGACAGTTGTCATAAACATGCATAAAACCTCCTTCATATTAATCACGTGTCGTGTCATGATTATGAAGGTGTCGTGTCAGTCTTATGCACACCCCTGTAAGTAAAGTGTTACCAGATAGTCTTTTAAGTTCCTCAAATCTTCAGGTGTGTGTGTGATATTTGCGAGTTGTTTGTGTTGTGGAGGAGGAGGATCACACACACACACACACACACACACACACACTGATATTGAGGTGGGTTACAGTATTAAAATGCCGTTCAGCCCACAAAACACAACAGCTGTACAAACAAATTGACTCACGCTTGCTGGAGCTCGACTGAGTCACGGCTTTAGAAGCTGCTATAAATCAGGAACTTGTGTTTATGTGCATCAGTGAGGAACACACATTAAGGAACAAAAACTACTATACATAACTGACATACACTACTCAATACCATATATGCATATACCAGTTGGTTATTCAGGACAGGGGAACATTTTTGAACTTTTTTTGTGCAATTTGCTCTTTTGCATGAACGTTTTATTGACTCATTTGTGTCTGTTTGTATTCTTTAAACAAACACAAATTCCGAACTTCTGAGATATGAATGATCATGATTGTTTATAAAAATAAACAAAACACAAGATATTTCTCTCTTTAACATGCACGCACACACACACACACACACACACACACACACACACACACACACACAAGCTCACGATCACATGAAAGAACAATATATCTATGAGAAAATCTAATCATAAAATGGCCTAAACATGCATTACAGATTCACAATATATGTGAATTGTATACTTCACAAAAGTATTTTATTATTGAATATTTTAAGGCCATTCATTTGAATGTTTTCATCCAGCGTTGCACATCTCTGGTAGAACCAGGGTCATAGCAGTCACTATACAATCAAAATTGACCATTCGTCCCCTTGGAATTATAAGGTTCTATCTGACATTTTTGTAAAATGTCTTCTTTGCATTATGTGATGTTGTTTTTTAAGTTGTCTACATTTTGGAAATTTTTTATTTAGAAAATAAAAAGGTTCTTTCTACACAGTCGAATGGAATGCAAAAACTTTAAACTCAATATCTCAAAACCAGTCAGAATGCAGACAGAACCTTATAACTTTAAACAAATCAGACCATCAATGACAATTACTTCTGCTAAAATGTTTCTACATTCAATGATATTTATTACATATAGATTACTGCATCACAACCTGGTCACTCACTGGAAATACAATTTTAAAACCCATAGAAATGTTATTCAAAAAATCTATGAAAATACTTGATCAAAAACCTCTGTCACACCATCAGTGTAATATTTTGAGAAAATACAATATGCTCAATTTTGAAAATTTTATTCATTTTAAAAATAGCTGTTTGATTTTTAAAGTTTTACACGGATTGGCCCCATCCTCACTTTCTACATACATTAAACCAAGGTCTGACAGAGGTTGTTGTACCAGAGCTTCATTTAGAGGAGATATAGAGATCCCGCGTAGAAAAACTACCTTTGGACAAACTGTTCTGTCTATTAGAGGAGGTCATTTTTGGAACAGCATCCCCACAAACATTAGAGAATGTCCCACTTACTGCACATTTAAAAAGCACCTTAAACAGTTTCTTAAAAGTTATCAGTTGTGTCATAATATTGAATAATTTTATTGATATAATGTAATCTGCCTGAATGTGTGCTAATATGTTTTGTGCATGATATTGTATATTGTTATATTCTTTTGTGTTGCATTATCATGTATGTTGTTGTCTTCCTGCTTCGGGACTACAGGTGAAAATGAGCATTTATGCTATATAACCTGGCTCATTTACAGTCTGTACAGAAATGTTAGATTGTTCATTAATGTACACTGTCCCGAATAAATAAATGAATAAAATAAAACAAATAAATAAAATAAATAATTCCAAGGTGACGCATTCTTTTCTTTTCTTTTTTTAATGGGATATTGCAGTATTTATTATAAATGATTAATCCGTGCACATCATTGTTGTTTTAAATTCATGTTCCTGGTAATCTTGAATCAGAATAAGTTCCTCTTGCAGCATCTCTCTCTTCTCTGATGATGTGGGCATGTGTTCTTGTTCCGGAAGCGTTTCTCTCGGATATACGACACAATAGAGAAGAAGAGACCAGCGCAACTTCTGTTTCATGCCGACTTTAAGACTTTTAGTTACTTTAGTTAGCAAAAAAAGTTTTTTACTGCCTGACCGGTACTATATTTCAGTATTTGGGCAACTTGATTTTTCAGTCATAACATATTGGTACATATTTACTGGCATAAAGCCCTTGTGACTTCTTCCCCATGTGACAACATGCCCTAGCCCACACCGACCGACTCCTACGGGAAACATTACTGGTTGTTGTGGTTTCTATACAGTATGTTAAGTCCCAGACTGATTCTATCTTTGATGACGCTTATAATTCGCTCGCTTACGGGTCAGTCAAAATACTGACATACGCAGGCCTCCAGACCTCCTCACCTTTGCTCCAGTCTCACACTCGACTTCGACTCCACAGAGACGGAGACGTCACAGGAAAAGAAAACAAGTCTTAAATTTCAGACAGCTCATGTCATAATATTACTAGCCAGAGTATGAACATTTTTTTACTCATTGAGTCTGTGAAACTAGAGTTTGCCTGTGCAAAACGCACTCCCACCGTTGCTAAGGTGTTGCTATGTGGTTATGAGGCTATAGATCGTTGTTAGGCTGTTCTGGATGTTGATTGCTCAGTCAAATGATACATATATAAATGTAAACTGTATTATCGCACAGCTCTCTATATAAAGTTACTATATAACAAATCTCAACTGCTTTTTTATTTATTTTGTTGCATAACTATA
Organism: Phoxinus phoxinus; assembly: GCF_949152265.1. Lineage (NCBI taxonomy): Eukaryota > Metazoa > Chordata > Actinopteri > Cypriniformes > Leuciscidae > Phoxinus > Phoxinus phoxinus. Next base: position 33,559,934 of record NC_136887.1, on the reverse strand, counting down.
TTATCACCCAGTTGTTAATATAAATGTAAGTATATTTTAGTTCAAGTGAACTGTACATTCTCTTATCCGTTGTCATTTTTATTTGGCAGGACAATAATGTTTTTCAAACATTGTGTATTTTTAATGTATTTCATGATTGAATTTCTGTGTTATGATTTAAAATAACGCTATCTTTCCCCATTAAAGGAAACAAGTTCAGTTTTTCACTGAATACTATTTTAACACCAGCTTTTAGTTTATTATTACTATGTCCTTAAAGTCAGCATGAAACAGAAGTTGCGCTGGTCTTTTCTTCTCTATTAATATCGAGAGAAACGCTTCTGGAACAATAACAAATGTGGGCGGGGCTTGATTTTGTCTGTGGGGAATTGATTGGCTGGTTGTGGTTTGCTATTGGTGGATCTCATGTGAGTGACAGGTTGCTCCGCCCACATCATCAGAGAAGAGAAGAGATGCTGTGAGAGAAACTTATTCTGATTCAAGATTATGATGCACACGTGAATTAAAAATAAACGATGTACGGGTAAATCATTATTAATAAATACTGCAATATTCCATAAAAACAAGAATTTCATTGGGAATTTAAAATGGCTGCTACACCCCTAGCTGACACAAACACCAGGCCTGCATTCAAAACCGCATTACTACTATATAGAAAATATAAAAAAAACAGTATGTGACAAAATTCACATATATATAAATTCACAGTATAACACAGCAGGTGAAAGTCCCCGGATCTGAAGTGTGTGTGTGATGGACACTTTACATCCCATGAGGCCACGGGAGAGGATTTATGAATGACAGTGAAGCGACGCTGGTAGGTCACATGATAATGACAACATCTAGATTACATTCATACCACACTCTTACTGTACACAACATAATTTTTCATTCAAAATAAGTACTGTACCTACTCTATAAGTTGGTTAGACTTTTACATCAGTCTATTTGCTAACTCATTGTTCATACCACACTGTGTCATTAAAGGTACATATTCACCGTTTTTTGTGTGTGTGTGTAATCGATATTTTCTGATATTTTAGAAGAAAAAAAAGTGTTATTGTTTAGCATGATCTTCAATCGTAAAGTTTTGTTTATTTATTTTTATGGCATAGAATTAGAATCACCACAATAACAGCATCAAATAGCAAACAATTTATACTTAATACAACTGGAAAAACATAACATAATATATTGAAAGTCATGGTCTACGGACTAACAGTCTCCCACAGTCACAACAGCACTAGTTGCTAAAGTAGGAAGATGCTTTAGATCAACCTTATATGTGACCCTGGACCACAAAACAGTCATAAGGGTCAATTTTTTGAAATTGAGATGTATACATCATCTGAAAGCTGAATAAATAATCTCTCCATTGATGTGTGGTTTGTTAGGATAGGACAATATTTGGTCGAGACACAACTATTGTAAATCTGGAATCTGAGAGAGCAAAAAAATCGAAACATTGAGAAAATCTCCTTTAAAGTTGTGCATTTATGTTCACGATTGTGCTGCATTCACTCACAAAAATACATGTTTCATATATTTACGGTACTAAATATCTTCATGGAACATGATCTTAATATCCTCATGATTTTTGGCATAAAAGAAAAATGTATAATTTTGACCCATACAATGAGCCGTGCGGCTCCAGACTGGGTTTGTGATCCAGGGTCACATATATCAAGCACTTCTGTAATTATTCAACTTAAAATGTAATTTGGTCCCTAAATGTATAATTTTAGCAGCCAGTGGCTTCCTCATCATTTGAATTTTGGCGAATTAATGTTTATTTACAGACATTGTTCATTAAAATTCACCGGTAAAAAGAGATTGAACAAAAAAACACTGAAAGACCAAAATGCATCCAAACTATATTAATTCAGCATATTTTTAGCAATTTTAAAACTCTCAATATCTAACAGTTTTTTTTTTTTCAACTGCTTACACACAAAATCCTTCCTTGTCACGCGATTTCTGAAACTTAACACTCAAACACCAGAACACACACCAAATCTGCAAAAACATTCACTAATTCTCGGCCTTCAACTCGGTTTTCAATTTCATAAAACACTTTTTGCAAAACACAACACACACAATTCTCTATTTAACACACACAAATCGAACAGAAAGTATCTCGATTTCCTTTTTCAAACACCAAAATGCCACAGTAATTCATCAGAGCCTCACACACACACACGCACACACACACACACACACACACACACACACACACACACATCGCTTTACTGAACACCAACCAATCAAATCATGGCTTTAGAATAGGCCTATAAACAGGTCAAAGGTCAAGTTCTAGGTTTTTCGGACTGTAATACTGTATTCACAACCACAAATGCTCACAGTAAAAACATCTATAGTTTGGTTTCAATCTTGCTTTCGTGTTTACCGTGAACATCTCTCCGCCAATTACGGTACTTTCAATCTTGTACAGATATAATGTAGGAGCTCATGAAAGAAGAGCTTTAGGTTTTGAATACACTGTTTATATATATATAATAATCCAAAAATATAATATTATGGCAAAGGTGTAAGACAAACGTTTGTTTTTGAGATGTGTTTGTGATATTTTGTGCTTCAGTTAGCAAGAGATGTGAGGCATTTTGCCTTTTGTGTGTGTATTCGTGTGAAAAGCTTTGAGAGAAAAAAAGCAAAGTTTTGAAAATGTGTTGAAAAAGCCTGTAAATGGCCTATAGAGCGAGTTAAACCGCGCAGATGAGTTACGTGAGGGGTGTTAAGACATGTTTTCAGGTAGTTGTGTTATGCATATGCTCATTTGTTGAGTGTGTCGTTCACGTGAGCCGTATTCTGCTGTTAGCTGAACCCGTGGGCCTGTTTTCTGTACATTAGCATGAAGCTTGAGTTGCATGAGTGTAGGTTGAGAGTTGACTGTGTATTTTCTCTTTTTCACTTTCTCTCTATAGAAAGCATCAGACACAACATGTACCCAGACTGAAGCCAGCTGAGGCCATCCTCAGACTGAAGCTGATATTGGGGGCATGAGCGAGGACACGGTGAATCAGTTTTTCGGCTGATTCAGACCGAGAGCGAGACGTGTGGATTCTGCGGATATTACGGTAAGAGCACAGGAAGATTGAGCGATGTGGGCGGGGGACGGCCGACCGGGCCGTGTGTGTGTGTGTGTGTGTGTGTGTGCGCTGGGAAGAGAGAGAGACACTGTGTGTTTATGCTGGAGAATTAGATGCCGTGATTATTAATGTTTGATGATATTTAAAGCAGTTTTGGTCTTTTTAAAGGATTAACTCTAGACTCTATACTAAAATATCACTTGCACTATAAAGGCCATCCTAGTACAACTTACATAATTCACAAAAAAAAAAAATATATATATATAAATATGTGTGTGTATGTGTGATTATAAAAGTCTACATATTTAAAAAAAAAATATATATATATATATTAAAATATATACATATATAATTTTTTTTTGATAGATTTATATAATATAATATACAATATATATGTATATATATATATATATATATAAAAAATCTTCATATATATTATTTATTATATTATAGTATATATTAATTAAAAAGGAAATAAATATACACTTAATTTAATAATATATATATTTAAAATGTATATATATAGGCGTTTACAAAAATCTACATATATATATATTATGGTATTATTATATATTTGTATATATTAATTAAAAAAGAAAATAAATAAATAAATATTTTAAAATTATAGATATAATATATACATCATTTTTTTTATATATATATATATTCAATATTTTAGATAGATTTAAATATACATTAAACTTATATTATTTATTATATTGTATGAATATATTAATTAAAAATTAAATAAATACATACATTTAATAATATATACATTTCAAATGTATGTATATGTATATATATATATATATATATATATATATATATATATATATAAACATTTAATTTATTTATATATGTAAAAATATACATCTATGCCTTAAATAATAATAATAAAAAGATTTTACAAACCAAAATACAGCCATTGCTTTTATTTAAAAAAAAATTTAAAGCCTAAATTATAGTGTAAGGGCTTGGATGTGAACTAAGATATGAATATGAACAATTCAATTAATTATGATGTGAACAATTAAGCACTTGTGTTACAATAACATGTGAATATAAACATGCTAAATCCACATGAATGTTTTATAAGATGCCCCTTAAATACGAGGTGTAAAAAACATTAAAAACGTAATATCCTGCATTTAAATCAGTGTTGTTGAAGATACGGCTTGATCTGTAAAGTGTGTGTGTGTGTGTACAGGTGACGTATGTTGCTTCTCTCCGTCACGCCCTCTCCGTGCAGCAATATCAGTGTGTGTAAAGCACTGCAAACACGTTAAAGCAGCAAAATATAGATGCACTAACACTTTACACACACACTACACAGTACATTCATTTTAGTGTCGACACTAAATCTATGCAATTTCTACACAACAATGGCAAACACAGAAGTGATCAGATGTACATACCAGTCGATGCCGTCAGCCTCAGTGCGAGCGCTTTGCTCTCTGACTGAAAACTAAAGGGGTCTCGCGCTCAATTAACACTTTATTATCACATCTCAAACGGTGACATTTCCTTGGCATTTAGGGGTTAACTGATCGCCGCTTCTGAAAACAGCGTTGTTTTGGAAACGCAGAGATTTAGAGGAAACAAGACACAAGTTTATGTGGGAGTATTATTTGTGACTTCAAAGATAATGTTCCTATAAGAGCGGGGCATGCGATCACGCAGGGTACGCTTGCACCGCGCTGCACGGCTACATGGGACATTTCTGAGAAGAGCCGGCCTTCGCTTTGTGTCTTTTAAAGGTTAATTGTGAGCTAAATAGTTCACTTGTGGGCTGGGGTGAGAAGGGAACATGGGTCAGTGCACTTATAAACGGCCTTTTGGGTATAAAAAAAGCACAATATATACACTCTAAAAAATGCTGGCTTGTTTTAACCCAATTTTGGGTCAAATATGGACAAACCCAATGTTTAAAAATGTAACCCAATGGCTGGGTTTGTCCATATTTGACCCAAAATTGGGTGAATATTCCCGTCATTTTATCATGGTACTCCATATTACTTTTCATATTACATTATACTGCGATAAAAACAACACTTTTATGAGGGTACACTATGGAAAATGTGGCTGACTTACATTTTTCAAGTACAATCAACTTGGATGTTTGAGTCGTTTCAACTTAAATTACATTAAACCGACTTGAATTTTGTAACTTGTAAATGTAAAAACATCATAACTTAATGATCATAATATTTATTTATCATATTCAAACGCCATGATTTTTATACACTGAAAGTTATAAAAAATTGGTGGGGTGCAATTTGTATTTAAACCAATAAAATACTTTACAATAAGGTCCCATTAACTTATAATTAACTATATGTTATTGTATCTTTTGTTAACGTTAGTTAATAAAAATATAACTTCATGTTAGTGCATTCAATAATATTAACAGAAACAACTTTTGATTTTAATCATGTATTAGTAAAGGTTAAAACTAACATTAGTAAATGATTAAAAAGTATGTTTTCATTGTTAGTTCATGTTAAATAACTAATGTTAACAAATAAAACCTTATTGTAAAGCGTTTTGAAATTGAGTTTAAAGGCCTTAATGAAATTGTAAAACAAATAATCTTGATAATATAACATAAATAAGAGAACAAGCATTCCCCCAAACTAAATACTTTAGTCATTTATAATAAAATGTAGTAATATACACTGTAAATAAAGTCGCTGCCTTCAAGTTTTAAGAACAATCAACTTTGATGTTTAACCCCTTAATCACCTCGATTTTAATAGACATGAAAATGCAGATTTTGAACTTAAATGGTTGTAATTCAAGAATGCTTTGGAATATAGACGTAAGATTGGTCTTGTTTTAAAGAAGACATTTGGTGTAGAATTGAAATAAATGAAGAAAGTTAAGCAGAAAAAAAGTTATAGAAGTTTGAGTTTATGAAAATGTACAATGTTAAAAATTTAATTATTCATATTTTATATAAAATGTGTATTTTCAAAACCTGGTGGACTCTAAAACTGCAAAAAAATCAAAGGCAAAAATCTGAACAAGTTGTGTTTAAAATTTTAGGTTGATATCTCAAAAAATGAGCGTTCAGTGAGATTTAGTTTGTGCGCAGTACCAAACTTCTCCACTAGTGGACATTACTGCCCATATAAGGGCGCCTACATTTCCATATGTTGTTTGAGTCTGAACCATTATTTTTACAATTTTCATACAATTTATGAAGTAGACATCCTATTCAGAAGTAGTGTTGGAAGTTTGGCAGATTTTGAAATGAATTCATCCTCTAAGAAACACAAAAGATCACGTATGTGCATTATAGCTCGCTGCACATCACTAATGCTGAATCTATTATTATTTTCTTTATATTTAAAACATTTTCAGACCTTTTTTTTCTAAAATAATTGAATGGATGCTATCTTTTGAACTCTTGGCATGAAAACAAACTGAGGTTTCTACCATTCTTTCAGGATTTTTCATGTTCATCACTATTTCAAAATAAAGGTCTGAACACGCCTTAGGAGTATGAACATATTCTTGATGAAAATTTATAAATTACAGCTCCTCTGTATCAGTCACCAAATATGTAAACTAGAGATTGTAAGCTTTCAAATGATATATAGTTTGTCAAGATTAGTTTAGGTTTGGTATAGGATATTACTGCTTTAAATATGTAATGCCAATATAATTACGGTAAGTCATCTCAACTCAAATTACATTAAACTGACTTAAAAAAATTAGTTGAATCTTGTATAACTCATAAATAAAAAAAGTTAAAAACGGCTATACTTTGATGAGTTAAAGCAATTTCAAACAACTGTATCAATATCCTGAATGTTTGGTACTTTCTGTAAATGTTATGAATAGATATCTAGGTTTTGTTTGAAAGTTGTGATGATTCATTCAAACGATTCGTCTCATTGAAACTCTCAGACGGCGAGACTTTCACAATTTTTGGGAAAAACACATTCTTGAGACGTGGCTTTAGTTCTGGTTTCAGAGAGAGAGAGAGTATACATCGGTCTGGTGCAGTGTTGTGATTCATGTCCTGAAGAGAAGACGTTTAACCCGCAGGTTTATAGACACTAAAAGAAAGATTGGTTGCACTAAAAATAGGAGGGACGTTAGAGAGACGGACACGGTTGTGAAAAACCCATCAGTCGAGCGATGAAATTTCGACACCTTGACGCACATCGCTTTACCATTTCCTACTTTCCATTTAGATTTGATAGTTTCTGAAACTTGTAAACAAACTTTCACCTTGATGCAAGCGAATCCGCCGACGCCTTGGAAAAACAGCAGTGACTAAAATCCTGTTTATCATCCACTATTTTGATAAGTGGAAACGTCACTTTAGCTGTGAGCATCCAGCGGCGTGTGTATTAAGGGTCTGTGTGTGTGTGTTTGTGGCTTCACTTTTAGACATAAAGAGCAAAATCACTTTTACTGATGCCTTAGTCATTAGGGTTCGCGTTCAGTCATTTCATTTAGCCGTCATTCATTTCTCTCACACTGATTGAGTCATACGGGTGGCACGATGTTTCTGCTCTCACAGGCCTTTTAAACACGTTTACTCGGCTAAACAAACATCATACATGCACTAAATAAAGTGAAATACTTCATATGGAACTAGAGTTTGCATTTTAAGATGAAAAATATGTACCAAAATGATGTTATAACATGTTTTTACATTGCTTTAACTAATCAAAACACGTTTTTTTTTACAAGTTACAGTATACAAGACTCAACTCATTTTTTTTAAGTTAGTTTAATGTAATTTAAGTTGAAATTACTTATACATCCAAGTTAAGAGTACTTAAAAGATGTACGGCAGCACACAGTTGCTCTCTTTTACCATTTCTAATTTTTTTAGGGTTAGGGATTTTACCTTAAATATTAAAGCACATTAAAGCAAAATTTGTGGACGATATTTCAAATGATCTGACTTGTTTGTGAAAAAGCAGCCACCGTTATTTCTAGGTACATCAGAACAACATTGAAACCATAAACTTTGATTTTTGCATTTTCTGATTGATTTTTATGTTTATAAATAAAGCTATATACATGTGAAACTCGAAAAATGTGAATATCGTGCAAAAGTTCATTTATTTCGCCGCATTGAGGCAATAATTCATGCAAAAGGGGCGCAAGTAGTGAGTATGCATGATTATACTTTTCAGAGGGCCGACATTTCTGTATTTAAAATCCTTTTTTATTGATTTCATGTAATATTCTAATTTTCTGAGTTTTTAAATTTGGGGTTTTCATAAGCTGTAAGCCATAATCATCAAAATTATAACTTTTGCACAATATTAAAAAAAATTGAGTTTCACCTGTACATATGATAATGGTTAATCACATCCAAAATAAAAGTTTGTGTTTACATAATAAATGTGTGTGTACTGTGTATAATTATTTTGTGTATATAAATAATACACACAAGTTCATGTAGCTATATATTTAAGAAAAATGTGTTATTTATATATAAAATATTTATCATTTATATATAATATAAATTATATATAAATCTATATACAGTATATACATGCAAATATTTCTTAAATATACACAAGCATGTGTGTGTGTATTTATATATACAAAATAATTATACACAGTACACACACATTTATTATGTAAACACAAACTTTTATTTTGGATGCGTTTAACAGCCCTAATATCTATATATATATATATTTTTTTACTCTGTATAACTTAGATTTTAATTTAAACATTATTTGACATTATTCGATCGACTTTTTTTATGTTTTTCTGTATTTGTGGGACAGTTAAACAATGAAACATGTTGTGCAATCAGGAGATTCTCAGTTCAAGACTCGCACTCTTGACCTTTGAATCATCCTGGAGTTAAAATGGCGATCAACAACTTGTGTTGTATTTGGTGTTTAACGAATGTTGTGATTTGTTGTTATTGAATGTTGTCCGTTGCTGGCTGAAAACCCCACCACATGTGGTTCTGGAGGAACTTTCTTCAGTTTCGTCTTGCTCAAGACTATAAGAAGAAGAAGGCAGATTAATATGACTACTTGAAGTGAAGTTTCCTAAACCTGTTTTCATGATTAATGTTTGCAGTATCATAGATACCAACAGTTTTCCTTAGCCGAGATGTGTCCGTCCAGTTTCAGAAATGATGTAATGTTTGTTTAATCCCTTAAAATCCCCCTTTAGTCAACAATTTTTCTCCACACTGTAAAAAAATATTTTCATGATTTGTTATCACAACTTTTTATCTTTTGTCAAATCAACTTGGATAACTAATGTGTGCAGATAACACTATTTTGAGTTTCTATTTATTAAAGCATTCTTCTTCGTTGGATTAACTCAAATTTTTAATTACAACGAACTCAACATTTTAAGGCAACAAGGTAACTTGCTTTTTTAAGTTAAAATCTTGCATTTTTTTTTTACAGTGCATGCCTTAAAATAGCTTGAATGTAACTACACCCTTGCTTCATTTAATATGCGCGGATTCATGATTATGCTAATTAGCCCCGCCTCCACTCGCTCACAGCAGCTCAGAGATCCACTCGGTCAACTTCTGCACAATGGTCTCACTCTTTATGACGTCATAACGTAATAAATATGATTAGCCTTTTGTTTGACTATATTATCAAACCGCTAATAATGTGTTGCTAATGTTACAAACCCATGTTCCTGTTAGCATCTCCAGCTGCCGTCTAACAATCTTCAGAAACGCTTTGAACAACTCATCATAACATCGTAATATACATCATACACACGCTTTATTGCTAAATCTACCCGATATTTGATATCAACAGAAAAATATACCGGGGTAAGCTGGCGTCTCTCGAGACTCCCCTGCTAGTTCGCTGTTAATGATACGCTAAAACCCGCCGGCGCGTTGATCTAATTGGTTACGAGGTCGTTTGTGACGTCAGCGATTTCAAACCGTGTTTTTGAGACTGCAGTTTTAAGGAGAAAATACTCAGCAATGCTGCCGATTAATTAAAAACACCACATAGATATATATAAACAACATTAAACGCTGGATTTTCACTACAGGGGGACTTATATATATATATATATTATGTGTCTAAGACAAAGTAGAGGAAGTTTTTATGCCAAACCCCCAACATTTGGTTATGAAAAGGATTTCCATATGAGCTGTGTCTCAAAAGGACATGTTTACATGTTTCTATATCTATATAACATATATACTTTTTATTCTCATGCATTTTTCACTTTTGTGCTTGGTCATTACATAGAGACACTGTGCAGACACTGACCGGTCAGATGCAAATACATTTTAATTTAATAGTTTACAAAATATGTATAGATTAAAATATTTTTACAATCTTGTAAAAAGAAGAAAGTGACACAAAACAACAGTTTAATTCCCTAAAGAGGCTTACAGATATAGTAGCTTTAGTGACGTCACGAGGGCTTCAGTACAGACTGGTCTTTTTCATGATCCGTAGAAACTCCTGCTCATTAATCTCTCCGTCTCCGTCTCTGTCGGCCTCGTCGATCATTTCCTGTTTGAGAAAAAAACAAACATGTTGTGTTTCCTAAAGATGTCAGCTGTTCCTCCATGATGAGGGATCTTATCTGATCTTATGTCATTGACTACCCACTGACTAACCCGCCGGCTTCTTAGGAGAGACGTCGATCTGTCTGAGGTTTACACACAATGTGTTTTCCCACATCTGAAGCACACACACACACACACACACACCTGTAACTCCTCGTCGGTGAGGTTCTCCCCGAGCTCTTTGGCCACTCGCTTCAGGTTTTTGAAAGAGATTTTGCCTGTGCAGTCGTCGTCGAACAGCCGGAAGGCCTTCAGGATTTCCTCTTTTGAGTCCTTCTCACTCTGTTGTGAAAGATAAATGTCACACAGATCAATTTAGTATGACCAAAATCACAGAATGAGTCATTTTATATCACAGTAACGGCGTACAGCGTCAAGATTTCTATTTTTGCTGGGAATTTAAAGGAACACTATATACATTTTTTGGTTAAAAAATAACAAAATTTAAATAATGAGTCAATATATCATCAATCCTTCTTCCAAAACGTGTTTTTCACTATGATAAACATTTTTTATATAATACGGGGTTATTATTGTAAAATAAAATTATTAAAAATATTTCTGTTCATTGAAATAAAGTGAAATTAAATATGAATAAATATTAGGGGTGTAACAATATATCGTGTCACAATATATTGCAAGAATACAGAGTTTTAGTGTCAGTATTACATTAAACTACTATATATAATGTTGAATATAATGTATAATAATGCAAACTGGCAATATTTGTGGGTCCTGATAATACAAAATGAGTGCAAGCTTATTCATCTAAAATTATTCTGTATTTTCATCTTCAAAATCATGAATATTGTTATTCTGGTGTCTCTATTGTCCTGTGCTTTGGGTTTCCAGCATCAAGTCCAAACCTATTCATTTACACACACAATGTAATATCAAATTTTAATCAACAGTACATTTTTTGTTAACCTTTTATAATATGTCTTAGAGTATCGCAATATTATTGTATCATGAGTTCAGTATCGTGATATGTATCGAATCGTGACATGAGGGAGGGTATCGTTACACCCACAATAAATATTATAAATATCAGTTTAAAAACTAAATGAAAATTAGAAATGTGGCAATAAACTGAAATTAGTTGAAGTTGAAGCACTAAAATTATTCACTGGAAATACATATAGAACTGAAATAAAAAGGAATTAAACCTAAATAGCAATATTTAAATAAAAACAAAAAATTAATAAAATGACAAAAAAAAAAGATTAAAAAAAAAGATAAAACTATAGTAAAACTAAAATAACGCTGATATAATACATATTACATAAACATGTTAAAGCCTATTTTTGGATAATCTATTCAATTAAATACTTTACAAACTACTTCATTTAATTGCGAACTTGATTTGGTTTGAAGTACACGAACCAAAATGTCAAATTATTCATAAAAAAAATGTAGGTACAAAACCAGCTTTAAAAAAGACTGAAATAGTGAAACTAATAATAGTTTCACAATTCAATAGAGTTCAATCCACTCGGAGGAGCCGCTTCGTGGATAATAAACATCGTAAACCAGCTCTTGCTCTTCATCGGCGTGTTTGGCACTCGTTTCTTCCCGGCTCTGACTTGTGAGAAACAGTCCTGCACACTGAACACATACTCCACAGCGGTATAACACAAAGCATGCTCAGTCTGATGTGTTCACATCACATTAATGAGAAGTTATTGACGTCATCATCTGAGGTGTAGTACAGTGGTTGCCTCGCAGACTTACCATTTTCTGTGTCATCATAGAAAGAAAATCATTGAAGTCGATAACGCCCGATCCTTCTTTATCAATATCAGCGATCATCTTTTTTATTTCTTCTTTCTTCGGCTCAAACCCCAGAGCTCTCATAGCAACCTATGGCAACAAGTCAAGTCGTCTGTTAGTGGCATATACAGGAACCAGCATGTTTGGACACACATTTCGATGGATTTATGCTTCGCCTTATTTTTAAACCTTTTTCTCTAAAGGCTTCTGCTTAAGGAAAGACAATATAGGCAAAAACATATAATTTATTTCCTTAAAACATGGTAAAATGTTTTTTTTTCAGGCTGTTGACAGTATTTTCTGATTTATGAAGTGATAAGAAGAGAAAATCATGCAAAAAATGTCAACAAAATGAAACTTTATCGAGGTTTATCTTGGAATTATGATTTCTGCAAATCGTGCACATTTAATTACATAATCTTGCATATTTGCATATTTAAACACAACATTTCAGAAAACTTGTAATACAAAAAATATTTGTAATTCTTAATGTAATCAATCAACTGGGGAAGTATGGTGAAATCTTTAAGTATGATGAAATCTATAAGTATGATGAAATCTTTAAGTATGATGAAATCTATAAGTATGGTGAAATCTATAAGTATGGTGAAATCTTTAAGTATGGTGAAATCTATAAGTATGGTGAAATCTATAAGTATGGTGCAATCTATAAGTATGATGAAATCTATAAGTATGGTGAAATCTATAAGTATGGTGAAATCTATAAGTATGATGAAATCTATAAGTATGGTGAAATCTATAAGTATGATGAAATCTATAAGTATGGTGAAATCTATAAGTATGATGAAATCTATAAGTATGGTGAAATCTATAAGTATGGTGAAATCTATAAGTATGGTGAAATCTATAAGTATGGTGAAATCTATAAGTATGATGAAATCTATAAGTATGGTGAAATCTATAAGTATGGTGAAATCTATAAGTATGGTGCAATCTATAAGTATGATGAAATCTATAAGTATGGTGAAATCTATAAGTATGGTGAAATCTATAAGTATGGTGAAATCTATAAGTATGATGAAATCTATAAGTATGGTGAAATCTATAAGTATGGTTATGAATCTATAAGTATGATGAAATCTATAAGTATGATGAAATCTATATGGTGAAATCTATAAGTATGGTGAAATCTATAAGTATGGTGAAATCTATAAGTATGATGAAATCTATAAGTATGGTGAAATCTATAAGTATGATGAAATCTATAAGTATGGTGAAATCTATAAGTATGATGAAATCTATAAGTATGGTGAAATCTATAAGTATGGTGAAATCTATAAGTATGGTGCAATCTATAAGTATGATGAAATCTATAAGTATGGTGAAATCTATAAGTATGGTGAAATCTATAAGTATGATGAAATCTATATGGTGAAATCTATAAGTATGGTGAAATCTATAAGTATGGTGAAATCTATAAGTATGATGAAATCTATAAGTATGGTGAAATCTATAAGTATGATGAAATCTATAAGTATGGTGAAATCTATAAGTATGATGAAATCTATAAGTATGATGAAATCTATAAGTATGATGAAATCTATAAGTATGATGAAATCTATAAGTATGGTGAAATCTATAAGTATGGTGAAATCTATAAGTATGATGAAATCTATAAGTATGGTGAAATCTATAAGTATGATGAAATCTATAAGTATGATGAAATCTTTAAGTATGGTGAAATCTATAAGTATGGTGAAATCTATAAGTATGGTGAAATCTATAAGTATGGTGAAATCTATAAGTATGATGAAATCTATAAGTATGATGAAATCTATAAGTATGATGAAATCTATAAGTATGGTGAAATCTATAAGTATGGTGAAATCTATAAGTATGGTGAAATCTATAAGTATGATGAAATCTATAAGTATGATGAAATCTTTAAGTATGATGAAATCTATAAGTATGGTGAAATCTATAAGTATGATGAAATCTATAAGTATGGTGATATCTATAAGTATGGTGAAATCTATAAGTATGATGAAATCTATAAGTATGATGAAATCTTTAAGTATGATGAAATCTATAAGTATGGTGAAATCTATAAGTATGGTGAAATCTATAAGTATGATGAAATCTATAAGTATGATGAAATCTTTAAGTATGATGAAATCTATAAGTATGATGAAATCTATAAGTATGGTGAAATCTATAAGTATGGTGAAATCTATAAGTATGATGAAATCTATAAGTATGATGAAATCTTTAAGTATGATGAAATCTATAAGTATGATGAAATCTATAAGTATGGTGATATCTATAAGTATGGTGAAATCTTTAAGCATGGTGAAATCTATAAGTATGATGAAATCTATAAGTATGGTGAAATCTATAAGTATGGTGAAATCTATAAGTATGGTAAAATCTATAAGTATGGTGAAATCTATAAGTATGATGAAATCTATAAGTATGGTAAAATCTATAAGTATGATGAAATCTATAAGTATGATGAAATCTATAAGTATGGTAAAATCTATAAGTATGGTGAAATCTATTGGGATTTGGTCTCAAAACAGTCATCCTTCAAATGTATAGAACAAACGCTTAAACTAACACTGCCGTGACTGAGACGTCCGCAAAAAATAAAGTGCATCCATTTTTCCCTGACCTCTGGATCTTTCGCAGCGTATTCAAAGATGTTGTTTGTCCACAGCCAGGAACAGCACATCTGCGGCATCGTAATTTCCCTGTACACAGACCCACTCGCTGTCCGGCGACTGAACACTTGTGAGGCGCGCGGGCGCGACAACGATACGAAATGAGCGTAGTTGTCTTGCGCTTAAAGCGTAGTTATCTTGTGCTGGAGGCGGTCATATGCAAACGCTGGTACGTCACTTCGTACCGTGACGTCACTTCTTACCATGGATCCAGAACGAGCTGTATTTAGAGCTTGATTAAATAAATGATTCGTTTATAATGGGGAGGACGTCTTAAGCTATGAAACTTGCAGGACGTTTTAATGGTACAAAGACCTCTTATATACCAAAAGATCAAGGCAAATTTGGTTTCTCATGTCATGACCCCTTAAAGGCATTTTTAGGGTGAACTGTCCCTTTAAATGCTTGAAATTAGATTAGAAGACAAGAATACATTTTGCCTGTGAATAAATCTGTTTACAAACCTATATGTCTTTATATATATTTGATATGTTGGGTCGATCAATTATTTGAATAATAATAATAATTCATTACATTTATATAGCACTTCACATAGAAGGGGGAATCTCCTCAACCACCAAGATTTAAATTTTAATTTTAATACTCAAAAAGTAATAATAGTCTATTAAAAAAAAAGTAATAAAAGTCCTATGAATGATAATTATTAGAGATTATGCAGGTAACCTCATGGCAAATTCATTAGCCAGAGTAAGATTAGGTCATTTCAAGATTGACCCACTTCTTCAGTTCAGATGCAGTCTCTCTCGTGCTCTTTATCTCTGGCTAACATGAGTGACGCAGGTCTCAAACCCTCTCTACCTTCAGTTCCTTCACATCTATGGTCCCAGACCCGTCTGTGTCGAACAGATCGAACGCCTCTTTGATCTCCTGCTTTTGTTCCTCGGTCAGCTCTGGTTTGGGACCCGCTCTCTTCCGCTGGTTCGCTGTGGCACTGGGTTTCCTGAAGCTGGAAGCCTTGGGAATAAAAGCAGAAAGAGAGAGATTCAGCCATGCTTCCACCAGAGGGCGTTATCATACTGTTTTATTGAGTTTTGTTTGAAATAATTATTAAATAATCATAGAATCAGACTACAAACTGAACTAAAAATACTGTCCCTGTTGCACTAGAGGAGGAATAACAGATATGAGTGACCACATCCTAAATATTCCCTATCCGGTGTTTCTTTTTGTATATTGTATGTACTGTATTTCAGCATGTTTAATAATTATCTGCACACTTACACTATATAGACTATTCTAAGCAATTTTTGGATATTCAAAGACCTGTTCTGCATCTATCTATCTATCTATCTATCTATCTATCTATCTATCTATCTATCTATCTATCTATCTATCTATGTAATGCATGCATGATATATATATATTTAGGGCTGTCAAAAGATTAATCACGATTAATCACATCCAAAATAAAAGTTTGTGTTTACATAATATATGTGTGTGTACTGTGTATAATTATTTATATATATAAAAATAAAAACACACACAATCATGTATATATTTAAAGGGGGGGTACAATGGTGTTTCGTGTATTCAGAGTTGTTTACAGTGTTAAAGAGATGGATTCTCATGCTAATAATGGCCAAAGTTTGAAAAGTTATTTTGAACGAATAACAGAGAATTTCTGTGCTGAAAATCATACTTCCGGATTGCAACACGTTTCGGCTGTTTTTTTTCTATCGTAGATCTAATGACGTAGACCAGAGTGGAACTCCTTATATGAGCATTGCTCTCGGAAAAGCGCGTTCACGCACACGTCGACCAGAGGAGAGAAAGACCGCGCTCATCGGCGCATAGACATCATATCTCTATATAATATCTATGCATCGACGCGCTACTACCGGAAATCATCATCAGCAGCGCTAAATAGGAATGGTTGATGTCAAGAATGTCTCCAAAAAAGTGTGTTTTGGGATGTGAGGGAAAGTTTACCTTGTTCAGCTTCCCAAAGAACCCAGTGTTACTGGGGAACAGTGGATGCAGTTTGTATTTCCGGGACAGCAAAGGAGTGTGGCAAGTGCGGTTTTGTGTTCTGGTCATTTCAGTGACGAATGTTTTATTAACAAGACCCAGGTCGTCGCTGGATTTGCAAACCAAATACTATATATATATAGTAATATGGCATACCGCACCACGATCGATAATAAGCAAACCTTCCCGGGCGCTCCCGCTTGACTCTATAGCTCCGCCCACGCCCAGAATCAAGGACCTCGGCTTTTTCCGGTTAGAATCGGAAAGCTGTATTTTTATTTTATAAATATGATGAAACTAAAGACTTTTTGGAGATATTAAGGACGCACTATTACTCTATAGGTACTCAAGATTAACATGAGATTGACTGAAACTAAGTATTTTACCCCCCCTTTAAGAAAAATTGGTTATATTTATATATAACATATTTATATACAATATAAATTGTATAAATGTATATACAGTATATAAATGCAAATATTTCTTAAATATATACATGAATGTGTGTGTATTTATACATAATAATAATACACAGTACACACACATATATTATGCAAACAGACTTTTATTTTGGATGCGATTAATCGTGATTAATCTTTTGACAGCCCTAAATATATATGTGTGTATATATAACGTGTGTGTGTGTGTGTATATATATATATATATATATATATATAAAGATCTGTGTGTGTATATATATATATATACATAAAGATGTGTGTGTGTGTATATATATATATACATAAAGATGTGTGTGTGTGTGTATATATATATATATATATATACATGTGTGTGTGTGTGTGTGTGTGTGTGTGTATATACATACATAAAACACACACACACACACACACACATATATATATATATATATATATATATATATATATAGTGTATATCTTTAGTAAAGCAGATATTGTATATATACGTTTATAGCAATAACGCATATATTTATGTATATGTATGTGTGTGAGTAATATATATATTTTGCAGGGATAAATTAATATAAATTAATTAAATCACGTTTACATAAATTCTGTTCTTTGGTAATCTGTATTTGATGGAGGCTGTAAGAGCTGGATTAGTTTTTCATAATCACACATTTAATTAATTAGATTCAGGCAAACACATTTACTGTACAATTTGTAATAAGTGTACGTTACCTCAATAAATGTGTATTAATCATAATATAAAATAAATCGCATTGTTTTCGCCATTCATCTCAACAAATGAAGTGAACGACAGTCTCTGTTGGTTTCCATAAGAACGCCTAACGTTACAGGCTAGCACTAACAGTTTAGGCTAACAAACAGCGTATTAACCTTTTAACTAGTTCATGCTTGACGTGAATTAATTCCCAAAGTTTTAAAAGTAACTTAAACTATACTTACCATCTCGAAAGTATTAGCAGAACCAAACCACAGCTTTACAACTTGCGTGATCTGTTAGTAAACAAGAGAAGGAAATGCTGTCGTTGGTTTCCTTGAGCGCGTTTGGATGGGCGTGGCGTCTGAGTAAGTGACAGCAGATTGATCCAATAGAATGTGTAGCTACTCTTTGAATTACGTATTCCACCAATCAAACAGGAGCGGGCGGGGTATGTTGGATGTAATTGACAGTTTGGTTCGTTTGGCGTTCGTCTCTTAGCAACGAATAAAGTGCGCATGCGCGTTTTAGAATATGGACCCAGTTGTAAACAATACAGCTCTGCGTTGAAGGTTTGTAGTTTTGGTTTGATTAGATTATTATATACGATAGCGTTAGTGTTTATGACTCGAATTCGATCCGCAGATAGTTTAAATGCTCTGTTTTTTGCCAGCATAATATAGAACAGAAGCTAATTTGCTAAGGAGACATTTCTGGATACAACACCTCGACTAGGCTATGTCATAGAGAAAGAGTCTATTTAAGTTACTAATTTTGCATAATATATACCTGCATTTGCGGTCTTTATCAACATATTTTATGCATACTTTATCTAATTGCACATTGCAGTCACCTTTGCAACATGCACGGAACTGCTTCATTAAATATAAAATGGGGTCTTAAAGAATAGCTAAATAATATTCATAAAATTCATATTCATAATATCGATATGACTGTTCTTACACTATCGGACGAGAACATAAAATATAAACTGAGCTTGATAATGACACTATTGTCTTCCGTAGAGCTGCTGTTCAAGTCGTTTCATAACTGAGACATTTTACAACATAACTCGTAATTTCCTGTTACAAACAATCATAAAGTGTTAATGTACGTCACTGTCATAAAAGTGTAAAAAATCTGTGTTTCTCAACAGGATTTGCTTTGAAGCCCATATTTTACATTGGACATAAAATTGACAGACTTAGTTAAAGCTATTATAGAAAATGCCATTTTAAAGTTTCATGCTTTTATTTCATGCTTTTATTAATTCATCACAACAAAAACTTTGATTAATTTGATTACAAGATATCGCAAGCATTGTCTGTTACCTTTTAGAAGTGGATATTTATAATACTATAATAATAACATTATGTGTGCTGTGTTATGAATATATTTCAAGACCTGAAATGTTCAAAAAAAGATTGAAAATGTTAAAGTTAACATATATAGAACATTGAAGAGTTTTTTTATGTTGTTTATACAAAAAATTCATGCAAATTATAAATGTACAAATTATTAAGTCTAATAATGGATTAGAAAAATCACCCAAAAGGATTGCAGGACTAAATTATTCAACTTTGGATAATTTTTATTTATGTATATGGTAAATTGCATTGTATTATTTGCATTAAGCATTGTTTTCTCCTTCTACACACAGCTAAATTATCTAAAAAGATTTTTCTATACAATTAGCCCAAAAAATGCAAGCATTTTGTAAAAATGGGCTATAACAATAACATTACGTGCGCTATAATGAATATTTACGTTATCATGATCTGAAATGTTGAAAAAATTATGAAAATGTTGAAATTAACATAGTATATTTTATTTTTAATTTGATGTTTTTTATTAAAAAAATACAAGTATCCTACAAAAAATATAATAATTTTATAATAAAAATAATAATTTGTACATTTGTATAGAAAAAATGATAAATGTACAAATTATTAAGTCTAATAAAGGATTACAAAAAGGAGTGAAGGACTAAATCATTCAACTTTGGATACTTTTTTACTTATGTACAGTATATGATTTTATTATTTACATTTCGCATTGTTTTATCCTTCTTCTCACAACCCTATCAGAACACAGATACATGATTAAATGACTAGCAATATTAAATGAACCAGCATGTGATTATTCCTCTTCCACAGATGTCTGGAAGTGCCAGTGTCGCTCAGCGCCGCCACATCGGACTCCAGCAGCTAGAGGCCGCGTCAGCCTCCACACACACCTTCCTCGGCCCCAACAAACACCTGAAGTTCATCCGGGACGAAGACGCTGGGGATTCGGTGTTGGTCAGCAGCTGTCCTCGTCTGCTTCAGCGCCTCGAGTTGGACGGCTCGGTCGGACAGCTTCTGCATGAGACGGTTCAGGCCCAGCAGAGGCTCTTCCACTCCGGGACGGGCGCGCTGGTGTTTCTGGCTGGGGTCTGGAGTAGAGTTGCACTGGAGTGTCTCAACAGAGGAATGAGTGTGTTGGACATCAAAACAGCCATGAGTAAAGCACTGGAGGTGAGTCTGCAGGTGTGCAAACACTCGGCTGTAA
>NC_136887.1:33496645-33534145 GCF_949152265.1 Phoxinus phoxinus | reverse complement strand
AAAACACAGTTTTTGTGTCTGTCCCTTTAAATGCAAATGAGCTGTTGCTCCCTGCACAGGGGGCGGAGCTTCAAGAGCTCGTGTCCTTTTACCTCACACACACACACACACGCACTGAAAATTTCAAAAACGTTTAGCCTTTTATGTTCAAACCGGAGTCAGACAATGATGGAGAGACTCAAGAAGAAGTGACAACATGTAGAAGAACAGGACATTTCTGAATGGTTAGTTGATGAATTTATGCAGCTTTTTACCAACCCTTTAAATTGATATTAGTTTGGTTAGTAGTTTTAGCTGTGGTATTGAAATTAGAATAGAGGATTGTTAGTGGTTTCATGGCTGGTACAAAATATTTATGGCCGGTAAATCTTCTTACATTTTTTTTCAGTCGTGTGTTTTCAGCTTTGCTAGTTCATATCTGTTTTGAAATGTTTAAAATTTCCGATGTTTTGCCGCTATGGGTCTGTCTGGTTTTAACTAATCTTGGATATATTTTACAATGAATATAATTTTAATGACACATTAGATTAATAAAAAAAAAAAAAGAAAGAATAGTAGTTATTTGTCTCTTATTGGCCTGATTAGCCCCATAAAAAATACAAAACAAGCCCTGAAAATTAATTAAACGAACACATATTATACAGACACTTCATGGTTAATTGTATTTGATTATTTGTAGAATGCATTTAATATGTTACTCTTTACAATTGTTTTTTAAATGAAATGCTGAGTTTTTGTTGCATTTACACCGGTTTGACCAGCATGTTTTGCCATATATGCAATGGCAATATTTATGCTATAATATATTTGGAGCATTTCGAATCAGAAATTACATTGCTTTTATATAAAAAAAAAAAAAAAAAACTCAGTTTCTACCTAGTTTAAATCAGTAACCATAAGTAATTAAACTAGCAGTTATTATTAGTAGTTATGTTCTGCACTGTTTGTGCTACAGACATAAATTATAACTAAAAATAAAATTTAAAGTATAATACTTATGTGAGATGCAATGGCCAAATGCAGATGAACAACATAAAAAAAGCTGTGTTATTTTGATATCATTGATATACTATTGTAGTTTTTGTTAATATTTTGAATTAGATTTAATTTTTTTTATATTTTCTGTCATTTAGTAAAAGATTGTTTTTATTTTTATTTTAAATGTCTATATAGTTTTAGATTTTTGTTGTTGTTGTATTTTTAATACTTTAACTTAAGTACTTCAGCAAAAATGAAGATGTTTATTTTTAGTTCATGTTTATTTTATTTCAAGTATTCACATATTTTTTGAATGGTTTTAGTTGACGATGATAACCCTGGACAGGACTGTCTCCATCCACCCGGAGTACTCAAATGATTAATCCATCAAAATGACAAAAATGCACATCCGTTAACTAGTCCTGATTGTGTGTTTGTGTGATCAAGAGCTCTCGGTCTAGATAACAGTTGTTTAGTCATGTGACACATGGGTTAGATAGTCTGGTGAGTTAACAAATGAATCTGTCTGTTGTCCTAAATAGTCACTCTTTTCCTCTACAAGTAGTTGTTTTGCCCAGGGCCATTTTGTGCCGACATCTCAGCGTCGAGAACACTGATTATTAAAATCTGGAGAGTGACTGTGTTGTTGAGTCACACGGCCCACATTAACATTCACCGTATCTCGCGTAAACCTCGCCTGACCTTTACACTGCAGCCCTGAATCTGAGTGACATATTAAAGGCTGTGCCACAGTAAACAGCACTGCTCTGATGGATGCGTGTGTGTGTGTGTGTCGCAGGCTCGTCTCGTAAGGAGATCACTGAACACTGGGAGTGGCTCGAGACAAACCTACTCCAGACTCTGTCCATCTTTGACAATGATGATGACATCACCACCTTCGTCAAGGGAAAAATACAGGTGGGATTCGTTTCATGCGTCAACGTTAAGAAATATATTCTGAGCTGTTGGATTGACAACATTTATTTTCTTCACATATCGTACGGTCAGCTAGATTCTTAAATCTTAAGGTCTAAATGAATACGTGCACTTTTTTGTTTGTTGCTAGTTGCTATTTTTTATTAAAAATAAATTCTATATATTTTTATTCAAATTCATATATACAGTATATATATTTCATTCGTCATTTTCAAACATAAAAAGTGAACAAGGCCATTTTTGTTACTAAAGATTTCTATTTCTTTTGAACTTTCTACTCATCAAAGAATCCTGAAAATTGTTTGTTTTTGTTTTCTGTTTTCAACATTGATAATAATCATAAATGTTTCTTGAGCATCAGATCATCATATTATACTGATTTCTGAAGGATCATGTGACACTGAAGAAGACTGGAGTAATGATGCTGAAAATTTAGCTATAAATTCGTATAGAAAACAGTTATTTTAAAGGTGCTATGTGTAGTTTTTCTACTAAAATGAATCCATTTTGTATTGCCTGTGTGTGAAGGGGGTGTAATCTCACAATAAAATGATCCACTTAGCGGGTTTTGCTATTACCTCTGAAAGCAAGTATTCCTATTTCTATGTGAAGTCTCCGGGTCGGATTTGCCGCGAAATCCCGTGACGTGACTGAGACCTGCATGCGCTCCCGAGCCTCTCGCCTCTCGCCTAGTCTACTGACTTTGCACTCAACAGCGACGACACTGCAACTTTATGACATGCAGGGTTCCTGCGGGGTCTTAAAAAGTCTAAAATTCTGAACTTTAAATTTAAGGCCTTAAAACGTCATTAAAACGGCCAGATTTTAATCCGAGGTCTTAAATTTAATTTAGTCAGGTCTTAAAAAGGTTTTACCCTCATTCATTTCCTGAAATGCTGGCCACAGAAAGCAATGCGGCCGTTTTTTCCAGGCGGAGCGAGATAAAAAAAAAAAAGCTCAACTTTTCAGAATTCTGCAAGCGCACCGCAGGTCGTGTGACAAGAACCAACCAATCCGCTTCACCCTTTCCGTAACAACATTCAAAGCTCAAGCGTTTATCAGTGGTGGAAATCATTAGCTAGCTACTAAAACTTCTTTGTCGTTGTGGAGAGCGCAGTGCATGGTTGCATAGCAACGACAGACACAACGGGAAAATCGGACCAAATCTTACTATTAATATTAAAAGATAAGCTAATGTGCATTATAAATGTCAGTAATTTATATTTTTTTGACACATTAATTCTATAAAAAATGATTTAAAGGCTGAGATACGTGAGGTTTATCTTTTTATAAAACCTTTTTTGTCAAAACTTTATTTGAACTTGTACATGTTAGTAGATTGCATGTTGCAAGACACTCTTTTAAAATCTAGCCATCATTTTTTTATGTTATTATTTTAATGTTTATGTAAACAAAAAGTGCATATTGATGCTAATTTTATTTGTTATTTGCTGGTTAATGCGTCATGTTGGTCTTAAATTTAAATCTTTATGGTCTTAAAATGTCTTAAAAAGGTCTTAAATTTGACTTACTGAAACCTGCAAGAACCCTGGACATGGAGTATGCTAATACTAACAACCAGCACAACAGACTCCAACACAAACTCCACATAATAATAAAAAACAAAAAAAAGCACGCGCACACTCGCTTGCAATCTGACACATCACCGCTACACTGTAAAAAAATATTTTCATGATTTGTTATCACAACTTTTGATCTTTTGTCAAATCAACTTTGATAACTAATGTGTAAAAGTTAAACCAACATTGTTTTTTTACAGTGTAGATGCTGCTGAAAACTACACATAGCCTCTTTAAATTGTAATAATATTTCACAATATTACAATTTTTATTGTATTTTCAGCGTTCCCACGGGTCCTTGACATCCTTGAAAGTTTGTGAATCTGATTTTTTTTTTTTTAAATACAAGGCCCTGGAAAGTATAGGAAAATAAACATGTGTAGATACAGGTCCTTGAAAGTGCTTGAATTTATTTTGTGCAAGAAGTTTTCTGGAAAAAAATCCATATTATTCCCTCGGGTCCGCTAATGTGTTATTCTATGTGTTATAACTATGTGTAACAGTTATTCGTTAGTTTAAAGGGTTAGTTCACCCAAAAATGAAAATAATGTCATTAATGACTCACCCTCATGTCGTTCTAAGCCCGTAAGACCTCCGTTCATCTTCGGAACACAGTTTAAGATATTTTAGATTTAGTCCGAGAGCTTTCTGTCCCTCCATTGAAGCTGTATATACAGTATACTGTCCATGTCCATAAAGGTAATATAAACATCATCACAGTAGTCCATGTGACATCAGTGGGTTAGTTAGAAGTTTTTGAAGCATCGAAAATACTTTTTGGTCCAAAAATAACACAAAATAAGACTTTATTCAGCATTGTATTCTCTCCCGGGTCTGTTGTGAATCTGCGTTCAGGACTCTGCAGTGACGCTGCTGACGTAAGACGCTGATGACGTGTTATCTGGTGCGCCCGAGCTTCGTTTACAGTCTGAGGGAGACGCACGCTATATTCAAGCTATTCTACATTGTTTGCGTGGATATCATTTTTTTTAATGGTGCGTAAATGTGCATGTCGCGGATGAGACACTTTTACAGCGTGCGTTTCCCTCAGTCTATAAATGAAGCTCGGGCGCACCGGATAACACGTCATCAGCGTCTTACGCCATCAGCGTAACTGTGAAGGATTGACAACAGACCCGGGAGAGAATACAATGCTGAATAAAGTCTTATTTTGTGTTATTTTTGGACCAAAAAGTATTTTCGATGCTTCAAAAACTTCTAACTAACCCACTGATGTCACATGGACTACTGTGATGATGTTTATATTACCTTTATGGACATGGACAGTATACTGTATATACAGCTTCAATGGAGGGACAGAAAGCTCTCGGACTAAATCTAAAATATCTTAAACTGTGTTCCGAAGATGAACGGAGGTCTTACGGGCTTAGAACGACATGAGGGTGAGTCATTAATGACATTATTTTGGGTGAACTAACCCTTTAAGTATTTCCAGCGTGAGGTACTTTGTGTTGTACAGTTGCCATGACGTTCACACACGCACGAAACTACTACGATGGCACCTCAACGTTTGCTATTGAACACAACAAACGTGTCCCCACATTAAGCCCTTGAATTTGAGGGTGTTGGACCTGGAAAGTCCTTGAATTTGAAGTTAACAAAGGTGTGGGAACCCTCATTATTGATCAAATAAACGCCACTTTGGTGAGCAGAAGAGACTATCCGAACGCGACACGATTCTTAAAACACACACGTCATCTGAAGCTTGTTCTTCTTTGTAGGGCATCATCGCTGAAGAGAATAAAAGCGGCAAACCTCAGGAAGACGAGGATCCTGGGAAGTTCCGGGAGGCCGAGCTGAAGATGCGGAAGCTGTTCGGGATGCCGGAGGAAGAGAAGCTGGTGAACTATTACCCCTGCAGTTACTGGAAGGGCAGAGTCCCACGGCAGGGCTGGATCTACCTCTCCGTCAACCACCTCTGCTTCTACTCATTCCTGCTGGGAAAAGAGGGTGAGACGAGAGCATACTTCCAAATGTACAGCGAAAGAGAATGCGACCCGAACCAAAACAAACATGATTTTACAGAAGATATACAGGTGAAACTGGAAAAATTTGAATATGGTGCAAAAGTTCATTTATTTCAGTAATTCAACTTAAAAGGTGAAACTAATATATTATTTAGACTCATTACATGCAAAGTGAGATATTTCAAGCCTTATTTGTTATAATTTTGATGATTATGGCTTACAGCTTATGAAAACCTTTTCACAATATTAGTTTCACCCTTTAAAGGTAGGGTATGTGATTTGCAAAACGGCTGGCAGATTTTGAAAATGCACAAATCAAATGGTCCTACCTTCTTTCCTTTGACTCCACCCATTCAAAGAACATGGATGGGGGAGGGGGGGATGGTACGACCGATTGATTGACACACTTACTGTCCAATAATTCTAGGTGGTCTTGGAAATGATTGGCTGGAGTTTTTCGAGTCCTGCCCGTTCCACAGATGATTAAATTGCTTAATTTTTATTTCAGTGCTTCTAACTCAGTAGCTGTAAGTGGGTTAGGAATAGGATTTTAAGTGATTTTGAAAAAATGGCCAAAAAAGAGAATTACATACCCCACCTTTAAGTTGAATTACTGAACTAAAATAAACTTTTGCACGATATTCAAATTTTTCGAGTTTCACCTGTAAAGGTGCATGCACACTACAAGCGACAAAGCGACACGTTACCATTCATTTCAATCGGGAGCGGGCGTTTTCCGGCGACACGCGCGATCGCGGCCGTTGGCGACCTGATGGGGCGTGTCTGGCGACGCGACAAAATTAAGATCTGTTTAACTTTATGCAAATGTAGAGCGACTTTCGGGAGGGACATCCAATAGGAGTGAAGTCAGTGGAGTGCGTGATCATCCGTCACTCTCTGACAGAGGCAAGTTGAACGAGAAGCTAATTTTAGCAGTCAGAAACTGTGCTATAAGTTGTGATATATCTCCGTGTACATACAGTGGTATTCGCAGTACTGACTCAGAGCCTGATTGGTTTCGTGAACACATATAGACCGATATTTGCCCTTTTGTTGCAATTAAATAGCCGCAATGGCAAAAAGCACTCACAGTTTCTCGTTCATCATTAATATTATGCATGTTATACTGATTACATCTATATTTCGAATTTTCCTTCCAAAATGTTTGTTTGTAGTGGCAAGAAAACAGATTTGTTGTCTACATGGAGAAACATCCGTGAATGTCACTCACAAACATTACTAGGCAACCAGTAGTGGGAACACCCACTAGCGACCTCACCGCCAGCCACTGGCGATCTGCAGTGACAAAGTCGCTTGTAGTGTGCACGCACCTTAAATGAGCAGAAAATATGATTTGAGTCGGCATGAAATGGAAGTTGCGCTCTTCTTTTCTTCCCTATTGTGTCGTATATCCGAGTTAAACAAGAACAAATGTGGGCGGGGCTTGATTTTGTCTGGGGAATTGATTGGATGGTTGTGGTTTGCTATTGGTGGATCTCGTGTGAGTGACAGGTTGCCCCGCCCACATCATCAGATATAAAAAGGCTTCACAGTTTCCACAAAATTATTAAGCAGCACAACTGTTTTCAACAACTGTATTTAGTATACCATGAAAAATAAGATTTCATGGTGACTTTCAATCTTTTTATTCTATGCGAAGAAAGAGAGTGTGCAGGGATTCAAGAGGCATTATAGCAGCACACGAGATCTTGCTGTTAGTGGTCATTATACAAAAGTATTCGACCACAGAAATATCACGACTGAACAATCAGACTTCAGTGTTCTGGAGAGTCATTTAGTGATGTCATTTGAGTCTTTTGAACACTTTGTGAAAAGGGCTGATTCATACTGAATTAAATGTGCTTTATTTAGTGTGAAATTGTGTTAGTGCATGCTGCTTTTCTTCTACCATGCTTAAAGGAGTAGTTCACCCAAAAATTTAAATTAGCCCATGATTTACTCACCCTCAAGCCATCCTAGATGTATATGACATTCTTCTTTCAGACGGACACAATCGGAGTTATATTAAAAAAATGTCCTTTATAATGGCAGTGAATGGCTCTTTCTGTTTTGAAGTCCACAAAAGTGCATCTATCCATCATAAAAGTGTATCTATCCATCATAAAAGTGTATCTATCCATCATAAAAGTGTATCTATCCATCATAAAAGTGTATCTATCCATCATAAATGTGTATCTATCCATCATAAATGTGTATCTATCCATCATAAATGTGTATCTATCCATCATAAATGTGTATCTATCCATCATAAATGTGTATCTATCCATCATAAATGTGTATCTATCCATCGTAAAAGTGTATCTATCCATCATAAAGTGCATCCATCCATCATAAAAGTGCATCTATCCATCATAAAAGTGCATCCTTCCATCATAAAGTCCATCTATCCATCATAAAAGTGCATCCTTCCATCATAAAAGTGCATCCTTCCATCATAAAGTCCATCTATCCATCATAAAAGTGCATCCATCCATCATAAAGTGCATCCATCCATCATAAAAGTGCATCCATCCATCATAAAAGTGCATCCTTCCATCATAAAAGTGCATCCTTCCATCATAAAGTCCATCTATCCATCATAAAAGTGCATCCATCATTCATCATAAAAGTGCATCCATCCATCATAAAAAGTGCATCCATCCATCATAAAAGTGCATCCATCCATCATAAAAGTGCATCCATCCATCATAAACGTGCATCCATCCATCATAAAAGTGCGTCCTTCCATTATAAAAGTGCGTCCTTCCATCATAAAGTCCGTCTATCCATCATAAAAGTGCATCTATCCATCATACAAGTGCATCCAACCTTCATAAACGTGCATCAATCTATCATAAAAGTGCATCCATCTATCATAAAGTCCATCTATCATCATAAAAGTGCATCCATCCATCATAAAAGTGCATCTATCATCATAAAAGTGCATCCATCCAATATGGATATTAAAAATGGATATTTTTCTGACACACACATTAACCCCCCTGGAGCACTTTTATGATGGATAGATGCACTTTTATGATGGATAGATGCACTTTTATGATGGATAGATGCACTTTTATGGACTTCAAAACAGAACCAGCCATTCACTGGCATTATAAAGCTTGGAAGAGCCAGGACATTTTTTAACATAACTCAGATTGTATTCATCTGAAAGAAGAAAGTCATATACACTAGGATGGCTTCAGGGTGAGTAAATCATGGGCTAACTTTCATGTTTGGGTGAACTACTCCTTTAATAGAATCAGTTTGTCCTCTCTTGTTTTTGGACATCTTTTCCATCTTCATTCCTGCTCCTCTCACTGCAGTGTCTCTGGTGGTGCAGTGGACGGACGTCACGCAGTTGGACAAGAACGCCACGCTGGTTTTCCCGGAGAGCATCCGGGTGAGCACTCGCGGCACCGAACACTTCTTCTCCATGTTCCTGAACATCAACGAGACCTTCAAACTGATGGAGCAGCTGGCCAACATCGCCATGAGACAGCTACTGGACAACGAGAGCTTCTCCGCCGATCGCTTCCTCCCCAAACCCTGCAAGACCCTGAAAAACGTCTCCGCTCTAAAGAGGTGAGCAAACCGCATGAGATGAGATATGATCTATAAATAACTAGATCTTGGTTTCACTACTTTAAATAGAGCTTGTTCTCGCATGTTTCAGGGACTTGGATGCGCGTGCAAAGAACGAGCGATACAGGACTCTTTTCCGGCTCACGCAGGACGAGCGTCTGGATGGACACACCGACTGTACGCTCTGGACGCCGTTCACTAAGATGCATGTCGTCGGTCAAATGTTTGTTTCTAACAACTACATCTGCTTTGCTAGTAGAGAGGAAGATCTGTGTCAACTTATCATTCCACTGAGAGAGGTACACACACACACACACACACACACACAGTTGCACTACAGCAGGATAGTCTAGGGCAGTGTTCCCCAACCCTGCTCCTGAAGGACCCCCAACACTGCACATCTCCCTAATCAAACACACCTGATTCAACTCATCAGCTCATTAACCCATGTGATAATGTGCAGTGTTGGGGTCCTTCAGGAGCAGGGTTGGGGAACACTGGTCTAGGGTGACCATACATCCTGTTTTTCCCCAGACATGTCCTCTTTTTGGACCTAACAAAAAAATGCGTCCGGCCTGGATTTCTAGATCAACCGAAATGTCCGGCATTCGGCTTTTGCTTTCTACAGTCGACGTTTTTGCATTGCTTTAGGTCCCACCATCTCGCACACGCCACCATAGGTCAAGTCAGGTCAGCGCACACGCCACCATAGGTCAAGTCAGGTCAAGTCAAGTCAAGTCAAGTCAAGTCAAGTCAAGTCAAGTCAAGTCAAGTCAAGTCAAGTCAAGTCAAGTCAAGTCAAGTCAAGTCAAGTCAAGTCATCTTCATTTATACAGCGCTTTTAACAATCTAGATTGTTTCAAAGCTGCTTTACAGGGATAAACGTATAATTTAAGGTAACAGAGATTGTTTTGTCTTTATAGCGGTTCTTGAATAAAGATATTTTCCAGCTAAAGTTAGTTTTGATTGATTCACTTCCGTCGCAACGATCATTAGTTATTAAATTAGAGACCGCTAAGACGACACAGTTCTCTCTACACACACTTTAAACACTCTACACACACTTTAAACACGAACCTGTGAGAAACGCTGATGACGCTCAAGTGTGCATCAAGAATTAATTCTATATTTATGTGCATTTGAGTATATGTGCGCAGGTTTGTACTTCCCTACAAACCAAACCTTAACAAACTACTTGTCTGGCCTTCATTTTTTAGACAGAATTTGATCACTTCGGGGTAGATACGCGAAACCGAAATGATCCCGACAACGCTTTATCTGGTCAGTCGGTCATGTACGTAACGCAAATATTGGTCAAACTGCATCTCAGTCATTACCTCAGCACGCCGAGAGAGACAGAGCAGCGCTTGCTGATCAACAATGGCACATGGCTTCTGAACAGCGTTAAAAAAAAGCCCAAATGTAAATTCACGGATGATTTACAGAGAAAATTCCCGTTTTTTCATTTCGGTTGGGACCCGTGTCAAATAAAGGTGCTAGAAGCCCACATATACAAGAGAACATCAGGAGGATTTAAATAGTTTTTTACTGAATATAGTGTAGTCGATTTAAAAAAAAAATTCTATTAACCTATAGCCATGAAAAGAAACAGTGTCATGTAAAAGGTGTTAAAAACGATTAAAAAAAAAATATATATATATATATATATATATATATTATTCTATTGTTGCCGGCCATACGTTGAATGGAAAGGATGTATTACTTTATGTATTAATAAAGTACATTATACCATGGTCTGGGTGAATACTCGATTCTGATTGGCTGCAGGGTGTCCATTAAAAAGTGATGTAGGACACCTAGTAAAGGAGTTCTAAAACCGTTAGATTTCGATTGTAAAACTAATTAAAATATAAACTAATGTTTTAAAAATGTGTTATTTGGCAAGTGAACATGGTATAAGCGGGTTAATGCCCGACGAGGTGTCCATTGTCAGGTATTAAAGGTTGGGTAGGTAAGAATTGTCTAAATAACTTTTTTTCAAATTGGCTTAAACTGTCTTTATATACCAATACATAATTAAAATGTAAGTACTTTGAAAAAGAGAGTATAAAAATTGAGTGACTATAGTGTATTTAATCTTCAAAAAACACAGCTCATTAATTCCTACCGGGACGAAACAAGTGATTGGCTTGCGCGACTGTCACTCTCCGTCGCCATGACTACCGCCGCTATTACTGGCTCTGCCCACGTGCGCGCAGTCGCGCACCCGTTTTTAGGTGGGAGTGAATGGAATTTATGAGCTGTGTTTATTGAAGATTAAATACACTAGAGTCACTCCGTTTTTTATACTCTCTATTTCAGAGTACTTGCATTTTAATTATGTATTGGTATATAAAGACAGTTTAAACAAATTTGAATAAAAGTTTTTTTTAGACAATTCAGACCTACCCTACCTTTAATGGACTTCGGCGGAGGCAACCGGCCTCCACACGCCTCTCCGTCGTCCATTAATACCTGACAATGGACACCTCGTCGGGCATTAACCCTTACATAACATATTTGCAAGGTTGTGAATGCATTTGTCAAGTATTTTTTGATGCATTTGATGCGTCCTCTTTCCTGAAAACTGAAATACGGTCACCCTAGGACAGTGACTCTCTCATCCTCTCCCTGTTAGGTGACCATAGTGGAAAAAGCAGACAGCAGCAGTGTTCTGCCGAGTCCACTGTCCATCAGCACTAAAAACAAGATGACCTTCCTGTTTGCTAACCTCAAAGACCGTGACTTCCTGGTTCAGCGAATCTCTGACTTCCTGCAGCGCACGCCTGACAGGCCGTGTGGCCTAAATCCTCAATCCGTGAGTCAGAATGTATCATATTTTAACCAGGTTTATATTCACACACATTAAAGGTGATGTAAGGAGTTTGCATAGTATTTAATGTTATATATTGTTCCTTTCAAAAGTTTTAGGTCGTTAGAATTTATTTTTTTATGCTCAACAAGGCTGCATATATGTGACCCTGGATCACAAACCCAGTCTGGAGCCGCACGGGTATATCTGTGGCAATAGCAACTATACATTGTATGGGTCAAAATTATCCATTTTTCTTTTATGCCAAAAATCATGAGGATATTAAGATCATGTTCCATGAAGATATTTAGTAAATGTCCTACCGTAAATATATAAAACATGTATTTTTGTGAGTGAATGCAGCACAATCGTGAACATAAATGCACAACTTTAAAGGAGATTTTCTCAATGTTAAGATTTTTTTACTCCTCAGATTCCAGATTTTCAATAGTTGTGTCTCGACCAAATATTGTCCTATCAAAACAAACCACACATCAATGGAGAGATTATTTATTCAGCTCTCCTATAATGTATACATCTCAATTTCAGAAAATGTACCCATGTGACTGGTTTTGTGATCCAGGGTCACATATATGATTAAAATATGCAGCTAAAATAGCAATATTGTAGAATGTTATTATTAGGTATTAAAATAGCTGTTTTCTATGTGAATATATAGTAAAGTGTCATTTATTCCTGTGATCAAAGCTGAATTTTCAGCATCATTACTCCAGTCTTCAGTGTCACATGATCCTTCAGAAATCAGTAAAATATGATGATTTGATGCTCAAGAAACATTTATGATTATTATCAGTGTTGAGAACATTAGTGATTCTTCATAATTTTGTGGAAACTGTGATACATATTTTTTATGGATTCTTTGATTAAAAATAAAGTTCAGAAGAACAGCATTTATTTGAAATTTTTGTAACATTATAAATGTCAATTTAATGCATCCTTGCTAAAAAAACACCCCGTTTTCTTTAAAAAAAATTAATCTTACTAACCTCAAGCATTTATTTAGTTTTCATGCTTACAGACATTTGCCCCATTGAAGCATTACTCATTTCTACCTCGGTCATGGCTGGTCTGTTGTAAACATATCATGTGACATGCGTCTCCAGGAGAACCCCAGCCCGAGTACGCCCCCGTCTCCTGTGCTGGCGCTCGGAGAGATGCCCCCAAACCAGCACTACAGTCCCAGTCTGCCCACTGCCAAGCAGGGCCTTCTGCAAATCTACCAGCAGGACGTCCCGGAGGAGCTGGGGCCCAAAGTGGTGAGACGCCCCCTCATGTGATCATACTTAAGTCTTTTAAAGTCCACAAAACTACTACGATGGCACCTCAACGTTTGCTATTGGACACAACAAACGTGTCCCCACATTAAGTCCTTGAATTTGAGGGTTTGGGACCTGGAAAGTCCTTGAATTTGAAGTTAACCGAGGTGTGGGAACCCTCATTATTGCAGTTATCATAAAATGTAGGGGTCTGTTATCAAGCCTATCAAGCAAAGCTGCATTTATTTGATCAAAAATACAGTAAAATTACATATTACAATTTAAAATAACTGTTTTTTTAATGTAAATATACAGTAAAATGTCATTTCAGCATCATTACTCCAGTCTTCAGTGTCACATGATCTTTCAGAAATCGCTCTAATATGATGATTTGATGCTCAGGAAACATTTATGATTATTATCAATGTTGAAAACAGTTAATATTTTTGTGGAAACTGTAATACCTGTTTTTCAGGATTCTTATAAGTTCATAAGAACAGCATTTATTTAAAATACATATATTTTGTAACATTATAAAATGCTTGTCACTTGATAAATACTTCCTTGATGAATGTTTTTCTCTCTCAAAAAACAAAGCAAAACTTTTGAACAGATGTGGAAATAGACATAAAATATTGATTTGAGTTAAAATTATTATTTTTAATGTGAGAAGAAAGACAGTTGTGATCTAGCACGGCTGTGTCGGACATCATTTGCCTGGCGTTTCCTTGGTTTTGTTTTGATCTTCGTCTTCATGTTCACCCAGACGAGAGAGAAGATGAAAGAGGAATCGTGGAACATCCATTTCTTTGAGTACGGCCGTGGAGTGTGTATGTACCGCACGTCGAAGACGAGAGAGCTGGTCCTGAACGGGATACCGGAGAGTCTGAGAGGAGAGCTGTGGCTGCTGTTCTCTGGTAATGCATCCTCAGAAACACCAGGTGGCGCCGTTCACCCAGAGGGGTTTAATCATGGCAAATAAAAGCATGTTCTAAATATTAATAAATAATATAATAGTATATAAATAGTCCTAAAATCTCACTGTATAGCACAAATAAAATATGTAAAGTAAGTATATGTATAATTATATATAATGTACACAAGATAAAATATGCATATTCAAAATATGCTATATAAAGATAGAATTATGCAAGGAATGGAATAAGAAAGTAGCCTATGTAAATATTAGTGTAAATAGTGAATTAAGTATTGCAAGTTTAGATTTTAGTTAAAGTTTTAGTTATTTTATTTGCTTTGTAAAAAAAAAAAAAAAAAAACCTATTTTATTTTCTTTTTTCTGTTTTAGTAATTTATGCTTACACTTAAAACGGGTAAAAAAAAATTAAATGTTGACTTGGCAACTATCTGAAAAGATTTTTGCTTTATTTCAAGTAAAGAAAATTAAAATAGTTTTTTTAGTTAACGATAACAACACTGCTATTGCGTTGTAACATGATAACTTTGCTTTTTGATTCAGAATACAATATTGTAATTGTACATTTTTAATCCAATTTGTCAAGAAAGAGATTGTTTGTTCAGGATCATTTGCCACATTTAGAAGATCAAATCGAGCACTTTGCATTATGGGTAACACTATTCAGCTTTGTGTGCGCTTGTTATATCCTGCACATTTTGGCAGTACATCATTAGAGTGTGTGTTTGTATTCTGTGCACAGTTAACACGCTGAGCGAGTGTGTGTGTGTAGTGTAAGTTTAGCCAAAGTGTGTGTTGTGTGTGGACTTCTGCTGCTTGTATGTGACCGTCAAAGATCATGTTTCCACATCAGTGTGAGATATCACACGCTGCTGTCCGTCAGCTGCTGTCATGGAGATGATGTCATGAATCTCATTATGATCCCATGATTTTCCAGGGGCTCAGAACGAGATGAACACACACCCGGGTTACTACGGCAGTTTGATCGAGCAGGCGATGGGTAAATGCACTCTAGCGACGGAGGAGATCGAGAGAGACCTACACCGCTCCATGCCGGAGCATCACGCCTTCCAGAACGAGATGGGCATCGCGGCGCTGAGACGAGTGCTGACGGCCTACGCGTACAGGAACCCCGGCATCGGATACTGCCAGGTACACACACACACACACTCAAACACACTCAAACACACACACTTAAACACACTGACACACACACGCAGGCAGACACGCACGCACCCATACACAAGCACGCACACACACACACGCTCTCACACACACTCTCACATACGCAGACTCATGCACTCACACACCCAGACTCACACACCCAGACTCACACACTCGCGCGCACACACGCAGACTCACACATGCACACAAACTCACACACGTATACTCACTCAAACACACTGACACACACACATGCAGACTCACACGCACGCAGACTCACTCGCAGACACGCACGCACACACACACACGCTCTCACACACGCAGACTCACACACTCACACACCCAGACTCGCACGCACGCACACACACGCGCTCTCACACACGCAGACTCGCACACCCAGACTCGCGCACGCACACACACATGCACACAAACTCACACACGCATACTCACTCGCAGACAAACATGCATGTGCACACGCAGACTCACGCACTCACAAACCCAGACTCACACACACGCAGACTCTCACACATGCAGACTCACACACTCGCCCGCACAAACACTCGCGTTCACTCACTCACTCACTCACTCACTCACTCACTCACTCACTCACTCACTCACTCACTCACTCACTCACTCACTCACTCACTCACTCACTCACTCACTCACTCACTCACACTCACCAAACATTAAGTCCATAAATATGCATTTATTTATTTTACTTATTTATTGTCTTGCAAGTGGATGACAATGTTTTGAAATTTGTGCATGTGAAGTACATTATCAGTGTTTTTCTGAGAATAAATCTCTCTCTCTCTCTCTCTCTCTCTCTCTCTCTCTCTCTCTCTCTCTCTCTCTCTCTCTCTCTCTCTCTCTCTCTCCTCCAGGCGATGAACATTGTAACGTCGGTGTTGTTGTTGTACTGCACTGAGGAGCAGGCGTTCTGGCTGCTCGTGGCTCTGTGTGAGCGGATGCTGCCCGACTATTACAACACTAGAGTTGTCGGTCAGTCACACACATTCAAACGCATGATGACAGCTGTGACGTTTTGCTTGTGTATATGTTTCTCAGCAGTTGGTGTTGTCAAAAGTAAAAACTTGTTTTAAATATACATCAATGCCGCTCTTCGGCTAACACAGATACACACGGAAGTGTTTGAAAGCAGCCGTCTATCAGAGGATCGGTCTGAACGCTCGCGCTCCCATTTTTATACAACACTTTTGTGTGCTCTCAAACGCATTGATCATTGTAGCCAATCACAGACATATCCGATGAGCTCGTGAACACAGTGGCCAATCAGAGGTGTTTATGATTCCGCTGAACAGCGCTTCAGTTTGACAACACTATTGTGTGTGTGTGTTTCTCAGCAGTGTTTGTCATGTTTCCCTGTGTCAGGAGCGCTGGTGGACCAGGGAGTGTTTGAGGAGCTCACTCGCGAGTGTTTGCCGCTGCTGTACGAGCGCATGCAGGAGTTGGGCGTCATCTCCACCATCTCTCTGTCCTGGTTCCTCACTCTCTTCCTGTCCGTCATGCCTTTCGACAGTGCTGTGCTGCTGGTCGACTGCTTCTTCTACGAGGGAATCAAAGTCATTTTCCAGGTATTATATATAAAATATTTATATTTATATATAATATAAATTATGTATAAATATAAATATACATGCAAATATTTTTTGTGACTTTAGCTTATTCCCCGTATCCCCCAGAGTTAGATAAGTCCACACATACCCTTCTCATCTCCTTGCGTACCGTAACTCTGTCTGACGCACCCACCGCTAGCCTAGCTTAGCACAAAGACTGGAGGTAAATGGCTCCAGCTAGCTACTGCTCCCAATAAGTGACAAAATAACGCCAACATTTTCCTATTTACATGTTGTGATGTGTATAGTCACAGCGTGTATAAATAACAAGGTAGCATGAGACGCATCTTCTAACCGTATACACACTGGGAACTATATTCTCAGAAGACGAAGCACTGCTACTTCTGTGGAGTGATTAGCGCAACACTCTCGTCTCCTCACCGCGGGGCGTCTCAGGCGCTGCGAGAAAATCACTCCGCAGAAGTACCAGTGCTTTGCCTTCTGAGAATATAGTTCCCAGTGTGTATACGGTTAGAAGATGTGTCTCATGTGACCTTGATTAATCACGTTTAATCGTTGCCCAGCACCATCAAAGACCAAAGAAATCATTGGAAGATCTAAAGTTTTATTGTTTGCCGAATTCCTCCCCCCCCCCCAATTCCACGGTTAGTTCACCCCAAAATGAAAATGTTGTCATTAATCAATCACTCACTTCTCAAACCCGTGAGTCTTTCGTTCATCTTCTAAACAGAGAGAGCTTTTTGTTCCTTGCTAATCCATATGAATTGAGCGATTTAAACCTTCAGACTGTAGGAGTGTCTTAAAGTAACAATTCCTAAAGAGCGTGACATGTCAATCTGACTAACAGGTGTGTTTGACTGTTGTCCAGGTGTCATTAGCTGTGCTACATGCTAACATGGATCAACTGCTGTCCTGTTCAGATGAAGGAGAGGCCATGACCATTCTGGGCAGGTGTGTGTGTGTGTGTGTGTGTGTGTGTGTGTGTGTGTGTGTGTGTGTGTGTGTGTGTGTGTGTGTGTGTGTGTGTGTGTGTGTGTGTGTGTGTGTGTGTGTGTGTGTGTGTGTGTGTGTGTGTGTGTGTGTGTGTGTGTGTGTGTGTGTGTGTGTGTGTGTGTGTGTGTGTGTGTGTGTGTGTGTGTGTGTGTGTGTGTGTGTGGCGAATACAACACTATATCATTCATTAGTAGGGGCGTAACAATATATCATGTCACAATATATCGCAATGCGACTATGTATCGTGGATAGTGACAATATTTATTGTGTATAGTTCACCCAAAACAAAAATTACTGTGTGGGGAAAAATATTCAAGGTTTCAGAGTTTTAATCCATTAAATTACTATATATAATGTTGAATATAATGTATAATAATGCAATGGGGGAATATTTGTGGGTCCTGATAATGCCAAATGTCTGATGTCACCAGTAAAAAGTGTCCGAGATTATTTTAAATCTAGTCAGTGACAAAGATCAAGCATATTCGTCTAAAATAATTCTGTATTAACATCAAATTTAGCATTTTAATCAACAGTCCATTTTTTGTTAACCTTTTATCATATGTCTCGAAATATCACAATAATTGTATATCTTATCTTGAGTTTAGTATCGAGATATGTATCGAATCGTGACATGAAGGTATCATTGCACCCCTAATCATCATCATTATATGTACAAGGCGAATAAAGAGTGATGGCAGTATTATTTTAATAGTTTTGAGCTTTTAGATGACACTGACATAAAGCATTTAACAACTGTTTTTGATACTCAACTAAAACACTTATGCAAAACTTTAGTTTTTTAATAATTTCTCTAAAGGTTCCATTAAAAAAATATAGATTTGTCTGACTTTTACTGTCTGTGTTTAGTGAATATGTTGTTAATAACGTGTGTGTTGTCATGTTTCTCTGTCCTGTAGATATTTGGATAATGTTGTGAATAAGCAGACAGTTTCTCCGCCCATCCCTCACCTTCATGCTCTGTTGACCAGTGGCAACAACCCTCCTCCTGAGATTGACGCCTTTGAGCTCATTAAAGCGTCCTATGAGGTGAGGGGGCGGGGCTTAGTGCTTCGTTTTCCTGACTAATGACCAATGTGACTCTTTTTAACTGAGTATGTCGTTTTTGTCTAATTGCAGAAGTTTGGGAGCCTGCGTGCCGACGTCATCGAGCAGATGAGGTTCAAGCAGAGGTTAAAGGTCATACAGTCACTAGAAGACACTGCCAAGAGGAGCGTGGTAAGTGTGTGTGCGTCGAGAGGACATATTTCACAATCTTAGACACTTCCACATGTGATCCTGTATGTGTGTATGTGATGTTCAGGTGAGAGCTATCATGACAGATTCTGCGTTCACTATTGAGGAGTTGGAAGAACTCTACGTTTTGTTTAAGGTAAGATAAGAAAACTATGCATTTATTTATTTTATTTTAATTATTATTAAGTAATGCATGATTAATTGCTTAATTTATATAGACAATATTTTTATACAGAGATATGTTGTGTATTAAAAAGAATTATGACCCGAGTGTAATTTTAGAGTCTTTGTCTTGTATTTATCTTAATCAAATGTCTTATATTGTTTTTTTGTTTATTATATTATGTTATTCAGTTTGTTCTTGCCATTAAGATAGACTTGCTGCTGACATAGTATTTATAAAAAATTTTTTAACGCCAATTACATTTATTTTTAATACAGAGTGTAACTTAAGGCTGGGCAACGATTAATCGCATCCAAAATAAAAGTTTGTGTTTACATAATATATGTGTGTGTACTGTGTATAATAATTTTTTTATATATAATATTTATATATAATATAAATTATGTATAAATACAGGTGAAACTCAAAAAATGAGAATATGGTGCAAAAGTTCATTTATTTCAGTAATTCAACTTAAAAGGTGAAGCTAATATATTATATAGACTCATTACATGCAAAGTGAGATATTTCAAGCCTTTATTTGTTATAATTTTGATGATTATGAAAACCTTTTCACAATATTCTCATTTTGATTTTGGGGTTTTCATAAGCTGTGAGCCATAATCATCAAAATCATAACAAATAAAGGCTTGAAATATCTCACTTTGCATGTAATGAGTCTATATAATATATTAGTTTCACCTTTATATATTTAATATAATAAAAATATTATAATATTTTAATATTTCTTAAATATATACATGCATATGTGTGTATTTATATATGCAAAATAATTATACACAGTACACACACATATATTATGTAAACACAAACTTTTATTTTGGATGCGATTAATTGTTGTCCATCCCTAAACGTGTGTGTGTGTGTGCGCGTGTGTTTGTGTGTGTGTGTGCGTGTGTGTGGCAGGCGAAGCACATCATGAGCTGTTACTGGGGTTCGAGCAGCACAGCCGCGGAGCGTCACGACCCCAGTCTGCCGTATCTGGAGCAGTATCGCATCGACTGCGGGCAGTTCGTTCAGCTCTTCTCCGCTCTGGCACCCTGGAGCTGTGGCCTTCACACACACACACTCTCCAGCCGACTCTTCCGCCTGCTTGACCAAAACAAGGACACTCTCATCAACTTTAAAGAGTTCGTCACCGGACTCAGTGAGTACATGCTTTCACTCCAGAGCTTTTAGAGTCAGAGTTTGATTAAAGTCGGCATGAAACTGAAGTTACACTAGTGTTTTCTTCTCTAATGTGTCGTATATCGCGTGAAACCCTTCTGGAACAAGGACGAATGTGGGCGGGGCTTGATTTTGTCCAGGGGAATTGATTGGACGGTTGTGGTTTGCTATTGGCTGATCTCATGTGAGTGACAGGTTCACATCATAGTGTAGAGCGAGTGAGACAGCGCTGCGTTAACGTTACCTCACAAGTTTCATTTGTCTAATAAACTGACCTGTGAGTATTAATTCAGCACTTGCGGGTAGTTCGGTATAGAATGAAATCCATATTCCATATTCCTTTATATCCGCGGGACTCGCGTTGCATGTGGCGCTGGTATAGGCTAAGTCTCTCATTAACAATCGCGCCCTGCTTCACACCACAGTCCTGTTAAAAACATGAATATATTCACTCATCCATAAAAGACCCATCAACTTGACGACAAGATCCATAACTCCGCTTAATTCTTTGCGTCATAAATATGATACGCCTTTGTTATTGTAAGAGGTTAGCGACCCCTGGCGGCAAAAAAATCCTACATATTGTACCTTTAAGTGATATATGATAGCATTTATGATTGAAACATCAATACCGGTAGCTAAAAAAGTATTAGAGTTGATGAGTTTGATTTATTTTTATGTGTCCGTCTCAGTGAATTGATTCAAACTCTTGATTCGGAGATTTGTTTGCAGCATAACATCACAGAACCGTTCACGAGTTCAAAAATGTTTAATGTTTTTGAAGGAAGTCTGCATTTCTTTGACCAAAAATACAGTAAAAACAATAATGTTGTGAAATATTATTACAATTTAAAATGTCTGGTTTCTATTTGAAAGGGATGCACCGATGTTTCGGCTAACAAAAAATGTCAGCTATTTTTGGTTTCAGGCTTATTTTTATCAGGATTATTTGATGAATAAAGTTAATAAGAACATCATTTATTTGAAAGAGTCTTTTGTAACATTTATACATACCAACCCCAAACTTTTAAACAATATTGTATATAATGTTTTGGTAAATGTA
Organism: Phoxinus phoxinus; assembly: GCF_949152265.1. Taxonomy (NCBI): domain Eukaryota; kingdom Metazoa; phylum Chordata; class Actinopteri; order Cypriniformes; family Leuciscidae; genus Phoxinus; species Phoxinus phoxinus. The sequence continues at coordinate 33,512,629 of NC_136887.1, read as the reverse complement.
AGTATTGCTTTTATTGTTAAATTGGTGCATGTAAATGAAAATGATTAAATATTGTTCTCTTCATATAATAACAAACAGTGAAAGTTTTAGTTCCCATTAAACATTTTGAATCTACTTTGCAACAGTTTGGTTGCATATTAGCAATATATTTATAGAAAATAGAAGGTCAAATACCTGTATGTTAAGTAATTAGTCAACAACAACTTAAATCCAAGACAGAACTCGTGTATCTGAGCTTGTCACCAGTTTTGGCCTTGTGTTTCTCTCTCAGGTGGGATGTATCATGGAGATATGACGGAAAAACTCAAACTTCTCTACAAACTGCACCTGCCTCCTGGTACGTTCAGTCACATGACACTTTTACTAGACAGGCCACAGAAAGAGTGTGACCGTGTAAGCAAAAAGAGAAACACGACAAACAGTGTTAGTGTTTTTATAAGTGTGTCGTACAGAGGAACTGTGTGTGAGTGACACCAGTGAACATTACAGCAAACATCAGCACAGCGTGAGGAAACCAGATCGATGCTATCAGCAAACACTCTTTGTGTGTGTGTGTGTGTGTTTTAGGCTAATTAAAGTGAGAAAGCAAGCACATATGTTTTGGAGAGATTTTAAGAAAAGATAAGATGGTTTGTGAAGCGGGTGTGTCTGTAACATGCTGATCTCTCTCTCTCTCTCTCTGTCTCTCTATATCTCTCTCTCTATCTATATCTCTCTCTCTATCTATATCTCTCTCTCTATCTGTCTCTCTCTCTCCTCTCTCTCGCTCTCGCTCTCTCTCTCTCTCTCCTCTCTCTCTCTCTCTCTCTCTCTCTCTCTCTCTCTCTCTCTCTCTCTTTTTCTGTGGGAGTTTTTATCTCTCTCTCTCTCTCTCTCTTTTTCTGTGGGAGTTTTTATTTGTGGTTTTAAATATGTTAGGAGACACCGTTTTCGGTGTCAACTTTTGAATTTTTTGCTAGGCCAAGCAAAAATGGCAATTTATAAAACCAGGAAACATAAAATTGAACGAGATACAAGTTATAATTTGGAGGCAGTGTTTTTTAATTCAGTGAAATCTAGAATTTTAATTGATTTTCGATATTTTAAAGCCATGAATGATCTTGTGTCTTTTGACCAGATCTGGTGCAATAAGGGGGCTTTGTGTGAGATTATTGATGACAACCTGCTTTTTACATCCCTCCTAGGATAATTTTGTTTTGTCTGTTCTGATTTTATTTTAACAGTGTGTTAATTGACTGGACAATGTTGTACTTTTTGTAATAAATGGATTTTGAAATTCAATTCAATTCTTTCTCTCTCTCTCTCTCTGAAGCGTTGTGTCCAGAGGAAGCAGAGTCGGCGCTGGAGGCCACACAGTTCTTCACTGACGACGACACACCACAGGGTACAAACACTGACACACACTTACTCTAACGTTAAAGAAATGCTCAAGTTCAATACAAGTCAAGCTCCACATAATGAGATATTTACAGATATTTAAAAAAAGCAGAAATCGTGGTTCAAGTAATGGGTTTAAATAGAATATCATGGAATATAAGAATCTCCATGAAATCGTAATGCATGCTATTGGTTTTATTGTGAACAATTAATCTGTGCATTAATATATATATATATGTATGTGTGTATAAAATATATACATTAATTTTATATAAACATAGTGTGTATGTTATGTATATATACACACACACACACACACAGACTGTATGTTTATATAAAATGAATGTATATTATAAAATATATTAAATAAATGGGTCAGATTAATTATTATTACATATTATCTACCTGTCTGTTGTTCTATCGTTCTGTCTGTCACCCATCCGTCATCTATCTATCTATCTGTCCGTTCAAAACAATTATGTACATTTTTATTGCATGACTTCCAGTTCTGCCGGTGTCAGTACACAGCGCTCACTTTTCACTGTCCAATCAACAACCGCCAAATAAAATCACACCGTCCTTGTTTTTTGCTGTAATTTCCCTGTAGAGTGTCATAAATATACAGTACAGTATTAAAGTAGGTCGCAACTTCCATTTCATGCCGACTTTTAAAAGCAAAAAAAAAAGTCTAATTTTCTATTTAGAAAATATTTTTTTCTCATTTAATTTAGTTTGTTGCGTCGTTAAATCTGTTGTCTCTGTGAATACAGTTTGAAGAGATGCATTCAAACACTGCTGTGGAGCTTCACTTGTATTGAGCTGACTTTAACACTCTCTGAGAGGATATATTTCATTTATTCCAAACAAATGTGGACAGATAGTAATATATGAGTAATATTATTTTTAATGCGCATGTTTTGTCTGCTCTGGCCTGTCCCGTATGATTCTGAGGATGATTCGCTCCAGGTTTACGGATGGATAAATAATTATTAATACTCTGCACTCTCATTCTCCTCATTTGTTGTCTTCCTTATCTCCCCCTCTCTTTTAAACTCTAACACTTTCTTTCTCTTTCCTTTCTTTCTTTCTTTCTTTCTTTCTTTCTTTCTTTCTTTCTTTCTTTCTTTCTTTCTTTCTTTCTTTCTTTCTTTCTTTCTCTCTCTCTCATCTGATCACTCCAGATCCTCCCTTCCTGTCTCATCTGGACTTCCTGGCACAGGAAGTGACCTCAGGTTTGTGTCTGTCTGTCATCTCGAGTGTGTTTTCTCTCTCTCTCTCTGACGGTGTTGTTGGGCGACAGTACAGATTTTTTTTTTTTTGAACTAACCGCCTCCTCTATGGCTTTTGGTGTTTTCCAGTCTGCATGTCACCCTCTCACTTTCACATGGCATTATCTTACCTTTGTGGTTTTCTTCTCTTCTGTTTTTTTTCTCTTTTTTTTTTTGGCATTTGTAAGTGGTTAATGGCTAAATGTCATTATCATGCTTGTGTTTATTAATGCAGCATTAATGTGTTAACAGGCGACGAGCTGAAAGAGGCGGGAGACGGAGACACCGATGACAGAAAAGGTTCGCGACTGGATAATACTCTGCTTTTCATGACTCTGGTTGTTGTTTTAATGGCAGCGTCTCATTGCAGCTCATGTGTGTTTTCAGAGGAGAAGCCAAAGGACTATAAGTACTATCTGAGAATGTGGGCCAAAGAAAACGAGCCAAAGAAAGAGAGTATCAAAGATCTGCCGCGGATGAATCAGGTGACCAACATTCACGGATCTCAGACACTGGCTGTTGATGCGTTGGTTTGGGAGACGCATGTAGGCTACTCTGTTCACACTACAAGTGTTTCCCCCCTTACAATTAAGCGTTAATAAATCAGATGCGTATCTGATCAAAGACAAAATTTTTATCTGATCTTCTTCATTTTTTGCAGTAATTTCAATGTGAAGAATCAGATCTGATGCCATTTTTTTATTGCTTGTCATAATTGCCTGCTCAATTTACCTGAGGCGTGAACCCTAAAGTTATTTATGAAGCAAATAAATGTTGATCTAACAGGTTTTGGAAAATCACTATAAAATCGAATTGCTGATGACTCGTTTTGGACACAAAAAGCTCAATTTATCTGCACTTCGATACTTTGCAGACATTTTACATTCACAAACTGGTATAAACACACTATACTACATGGAAGTGAATATATGAAAAAGCATAATAGTCTTTTTTAACGTTAGATGTTGGATTGTGATAGTCATTTCTTTTATATTATCACTGTTAATTTCTGTCTGTTATTTCTTTTTTATATATACGTTTATTGGTTTGTGACTGTTGTGTTTATGTTTTTAGAGAATATGTTGTGTCGAGGGCGAGTAATGAATTTCCCCTTGTGGGATAATAAAGTTCACCTTGACCTTGAGGGGCAATTTTAATCATTTTAATAATTATATCTGACCTAGTCAAAGTCCAATGAATTTATTCATTTTAATTTGATGTACTTTCCCATCAAATCAGTATTAAAAGTAACGGTAACACTTTACAATAACACTTTAAAATAACAATAAGGTTCATTAGTTATCATTAATTAACTACCTTAATTTAACATAGATTAATAAATGCTGAAGAAGAATTGTTCATTCTTAGTTCTAGTTAATATCAATTTCAATATTTACTAATACGTTATTAAAATCAAAGGTTGTATTTGTTAACATTTGTTGATGTCAGTTCACAGTGCATTAACTAAACAATGAACAGCTGTATTTTTATTAACCAACATTTACAAAATGTAATAAATACTGTAACAAATGTTTTGCTCTTTGTTAGTTAATACATTAACCAGTTAACCTCATTGTAAATTGGGTTACACTTTATTTTAAGGTGTCATTGTTACAGTGTGTTTATATATTAGTACTGAGTAATATTAATTAACTAAATAACGATAGGGTTAGGGTTTGGGGGTTTAGTTGCATGTAATTATGCATAATTTACTGTTAATATGGTAAGTACATGTAAAATAAAGTGTTACCACACAGTAGCAACCTTGCACTGCAGTGTTTGGCCAATTAAAATAGCCTTGACATGAACATGTGACTTCAACCCATCTTCATGTGTTCCCACAGGAGCAGTTCATTGAGATGTGTAAGACTCTCTACAACATGTTCAGTGAAGACCCCATGGAGCAGGAGCTTTATCACGGCATCGCCACCGTGGCGAGTCTCCTGCTGCGCATCGGAGAAGTGGGCAAGAAGTTCAGCAACAACGGGGGAAAGAAAGCCGAGGCCTCGACCGCCGACGCTCTTCAGCCGGAGAGAGAGGACTCGTCCGGGGAGGGAGGATCAGGACAGTCCCTGGTCTCCAAGGCCCTGGCGGAGGCCCAGCTCGAGACGCCTCCGCCTACAGCGTCCGGCTCTGACGAAGAGGCCAAGGACGACACGTCCGTTTCGTCTTACTCCGTGGTGAGCGCTGGTTCGCTGCAGTGCGAGGACATCGCCGACGACACGGTTCTGATTGGCGGAGACGGGGCGGATCGGAGGCGGGGCAGCGCGCCGGATGCCGATTGGTCGATCACATTCGAGCAGGTTTTAGCATCGTTCCTCACGGAGACTTCGCTGGTTGACTACTTCGAGAAGAAACACGACATCCAGAGCAAAATTAAGGCATGCAAGATGCTGAGAGCGGTTGAAAGACAGATCAGTACGTCAAGCGATCTCGATTTCTCTCTGACCACACAGTGATCGCACTCATGCATGAACACACACACACACACACACACACACACATACAGATATGTATATGTATGTCTGTAGGAGTTGTCTACAAATGATGGTTAAAAAAAAAAGACCACGTTCCATCCTAGTTTGCTGGGTTTCATCATTTGAACGTGTCAACTTGCAGGTCTGGAATGGAGGATTATGGGATATGGCCCTTAGTACAAATCTAAATATATCTACAGGAACTGCATATATTACTCATACAGATTATTAACCAATGAAACATCACACTAAATATTTGATTTGCACACTCTTCTTGAGTCCCAGGTAGGAATGAGAGCGATTGTCTCGCATTAAAAGTGTACATCACTAATGCTTTCTTGCACGTGTGCTATAGCTGGATATATATCGGTGTATTTGGCGGTAAGAAGTGTCCTTTAGGTGATGAAGCTCACTTTAACTCTTAAAGCTCTACAGATTCACTTTGACCCCTCAGATGGAAACAGTTTGCACACAGCTTTGGTTCAAAGACATGTTTCTGTGTGTTAAAAATCCGTTTTTTTAACCAAGTCATCGCCTTGCTGTAATGATCAGACTCTTACCGTTGGTCCAGGGCAGCGTTGCGCGGGTTTGTTGTGGTGTTGAGCGGACATCATTGCTGTACGTTTACTGTCAGATGTGTGTTTGCCAGAAGATACACAAACGTCACATCGCTGGCTTGTCTTAGTCGTCCGGACCGTAACGAGAGGTACAGGAAAACATGTAGCCGATTAATTGAGCACTATAATGGCCTTTAATCTTGTTTCTTGTTTATTCGCCACAATATTTTCTGTTGTCAGGCCAAAGCAAGTACAATCAGTGGGCTTCATTCATAAAAATCAAGCAGAGCGAATTTGTGCAAATCACTCATAAAAGCATTTTTATGCAAATTGTAACATTTGAAATGAATTAAACCTTCGTTAATTGGATTGAATGCTCAAAAAAAAAATCTGAGTAAAATGTTGCATAGAGTTTTGTAAAAACACTACATTTATGTAAATTGATACACTTTATCAAAATTAAAATGATGTACATTGTTGTATTAAATCATTTTACAGATGTTTTTTAGGCATCCCGTGTTGAAAAATTCAGTGTAATTAAATTATATTTACATAAATTGATTAATTTAAATTGAAATGAAACCATTTTTATATAAATACAGCATTAAATTAAAAATAAGTTGACTTTTTTTTCTCCGTAAAAATTCTGTACAATTGAACATTCCGTAAAATCTTTAAATGATTTACACAAATTAGTTCTGCTTGTGTTTTTATAAATTAAGCCCGGTTACATTTTTTTTTTTTGTGGAAAATGCAATACAAGTTGCAAACTATATTTCCGTTTCTTTTGTATTAAATTTAGAGCTCTGTAACCTTTGGCCTGGCGATTTCTTGAGCCATAACGTTATGTTCTAGAACTATTTAAAGAAGGTTCATGATTAAAAAAAGAACTTTCTGGATGAATCTAGAACCCGTTGTTCTTGATCTTTAATCACATGACTGAGAGTCTGGACGCTTGCATTTAATGAGATGTAGTCGAGCTTCTTAAAACTGTAAATAGTTGCATATCACATTCTAATATCAGAAGTTTTAACGTCAAATCGTTCGCAAAGATCGTTCTTGTTTGTTTTCAGTCATGTATCGCTTTGCTTTTGTTTGTCCCATTTATATTCTATATTTGTGATTTTTAACAATTGCTTTTGTACTAAGTAAATTAGCTTTAAATTAAGCCTGTTCGGCTCGGTAAAGAACAAAATCTGAAAGGCTTCAGTATTATTATTTTCAGATGTGTTTAAAGAGCTTTAAAATATGAACGTGACTTAAACGGGCCGAAAACAACATTTGAACCAGTAGAAATGAGAGATTTTAAATCCATAATGAAGCATTAAAATACATAAAAAGGTTTTTAAAATGGGATTATAGCCGCAGATGTATACTCGTACTCGGCTCATCTCCGCTATGAAACACTTTTGTCATTTACGGTGAATCTGAATGTGAATGAATCTCCCGTGACCTCTGTCTAACTGTGAAAATAACTGGCTTCTCTTCACTGTGTTTCTAATTAACTATGTTAATTAATGCACAAACTAACACTGTTTCCACTTTCATCATGCGTTTTGCAAAAGAAGTGAATTCTTATTCTCTTTGTGGAGAGTTTCTCCTTCTGTAGGCTTTCTGTCTGTGACCTGCAGTTGTTATTACCTGATGTCCACTCATTTATTGTCATTAAACCAGTATTGTGTAATATTATGTAATAAAAATCAAGTTCAAGTCAGAGCGTATTTTGTGTTTTCATGCACATCCACTTATTTAGCCGAACTTTTGGCCATCTAGCAGTAACAAAAACACATGTATTTTGCGGAAGAACATTGTTCTGGTTGTGCTTCAGCTCTGCATGACTGTGCAAATGAATATAGTTACATCTCACGCTGACTATCTGAAGACGTTACTGTCCCTAATGAAGCCCTAAGCCCTCGCAATCTTCCTCCGAGGCCACACTTTCATGATGTATTATTAATGTATTGTTGATGTACTTGTTGCGTTGATTGTCGGGTAGAGGTCTGCAGCGAAAGGCTCAGCAAAAGTGCTCATCCAGGGTGTATATCAGGCGCAAAAGGGGGCGCTTACGAGCACCTAAAATGGCGCCTGGTTCAGATTACACGATTTTTTTGTCTGTTGCGATAGTCGCTGTCTCAGATTACGCGATTTTTTTGTCTGTTGCGATAGTCGCTGTCTCAGATTACACGATTTTTTGTCTGTTGCGATAGTCGCTATCTCAGATTACACGATTTTTTGTCTGTTGCGATAGTCGCTGTCTCAGATTACACAATTTTTTGTCTGTTGCGATAGTCGCTGTCTCAGATTACACAATTTTTTTGTCTGTTGCGATAGTCGCTGTCTCAGATTACACGATTTTTTTTTTGTCTGTTGCGATAGTCGCTATCTCAGATTACACAATTTTTTTGTCTGTTACGATAGTCGCTGTCTCAGATTACACAATTTTTTTGTCTGTTGCGATAGTCGCTGTCTCAGATTACACGATTTTTTTTTGTCTGTTACGATAGTCGCTGTCTCAGATTACACATTTTTTTTTTGTCTGTTACGATAGTCGCTGTCTCAGATTACACAATTTTTTTTTGTCTGTTACGATAGTCGCTGTCTCAGATTACACGATTTTTTTTTGTCTGTTACGATAGTCGCTGTCTCAGATTACACATTTTTTTTTGTCTGTTGCGATAGTCGCTGTCTCAGATTACACAATTTTTTTGTCTGTTGCGATAGTCGCTATCTCAGATTACACAATTTTTTTTTGTCTGTTACGATAGTCGCTGTCTCAGATTACACAATTTTTTTTTTGTCTGTTGCGATAGTCGCTATCTCAGATTACACAATTTTTTTTTTGTCTGTTGCGATAGTCGCTATCTCAGATTACACAATTTTTTTGTCTGTTGCGATAGTCGCTATCTCAGATTACACAATTTTTTTTTGTCTGTTACGATAGTCGCTGTCTCAGATTACACAATTTTTTTGTCTGTTGCGATAGTCGCTGTCTCAGATTACACAATTTTTTTTGTGTTACGATAGTCGCTGTCTCAGATTACACAATTTTTTTTTGTCTGTTACGATAGTCGCTGTCTCAGATTACACAATTTTTTTTGTCTGTTACGATAGTCGCTGTCTCAGATTACACGATTTTTTTTTGTCTGTTACGATAGTCGCTGTCTCAGATTACACTTTTTTTTGTCTGTTACGATAGTCGCTGTCTCAGATTACACTTTTTTTTTTGTCTGTTACGATAGTCGCTGTCTCAGATTACACATTTTTTTTTGTCTGTTGCGATAGTCGCTGTCTCAGATTACACATTTTTTTTGTCTGTTGCGATAGTCGCTGTCTCAGATTACACAATTTTTTTTTGTCTGTTACGATAGTCGCTGTCTCAGATTACACAATTTTTTTTTGTCTGTTACGATAGTCGCTGTCTCAGATTACACGATTTTTTTGTCTGTTGCGATAGTCGCTGTCTCAGATTACACTTTTTTTTGTCTGTTACGATAGTCGCTGTCTCAGATTACACTTTTTTTTTTGTCTGTTACGATAGTCGCTGTCTCAGATTACACATTTTTTTTTGTCTGTTACGATAGTCGCTGTCTCAGATTACACATTTTTTTTTGTCTGTTGCGATAGTCGCTGTCTCAGATTACACATTTTTTTTGTCTGTTGCGATAGTCGCTGTCTCAGATTACACAATTTTTTTTTGTCTGTTACGATAGTCGCTGTCTCAGATTACACAATTTTTTTTTGTCTGTTACGATAGTCGCTGTCTCAGATTACACGATTTTTTTGTCTGTTGCGATAGTCGCTGTCTCAGATTACACTTTTTTTTGTCTGTTACGATAGTCGCTGTCTCAGATTACACTTTTTTTTTTGTCTGTTGCGATAGTCGCTGTCTCAGATTACACAATTTTTTTGTCTGTTGCGATAGTCGCTGTCTCAGATTACACAATTTTTTTGTCTGTTGCGATAGTCGCTGTCTCAGATTACACGATTTTTTTGTCTGTTGCGATAGTCGCTGTCTCAGATTACACGATTTTTTTTGTCTGTTGCGATAGTCGCTATCTCAGATTACACAATTTTTTTGTCTGTTACGATAGTCGCTGTCTCAGATTACACGTTTTTTTTTGTCTGTTGCGATAGTCGCTGTCTCAGATTACACGATTTTTTTGTCTGTTGCGATAGTCGCTGTCTCAGATTACATGATTTTTTTGTCTGTTGCGATAGTCGCTGTCTCAGATTACACGTTTTTTTTTGTCTGTTGCGATAGTCGCTGTCTCAGATTACGCGATTTTGACTCGTAAAATCTTGTCGTGTCGTGGACAAGAAACATGTCAGACTACACGTTGTTTTCCGACCAGTCATCACGTGCCGTCTCACACACTCACATTCACCCTGATTAACAAGTTTATCAAGAATACTTTTTGTGCGCAATTTTTTTTTTTTAAATAACGACTTTATTCAACTCTTGGTGTTCTTCTGTGTGTGTCTCTGAGTGAGTTCACGTAGTGTAACAGCGCAGCGCTTCTGGGTTGTACGTCAGAACGGAGGCTCACTATTGGCCAGCATCACACACATGACCAGCGTCGGCCAATAGTGAGCCTCCGTTCTGACGTACACCCCAGAAGCGCTGCGCTGTTACACTACGTGAACTCACTCAGACACACAAAGAAGAACATCAAGAGTTGAATAAAGTCGTTATTTTTGTGTGTTTTTGCGCACAAAAAGTATTCTCGTCGCTTGATAAACTTAAGGTTGAGCCGCTGTAGTCACTCGGACTATTTTAAACATTGTCTTTACTAACTTTCTGACCCGGCAAGTTTCAATAATAATAATAGAAGCCTATGGAGGAGTGAGACAGCTCTCAGATTTAATAAAAAAATATCTTAATTTGTGTTCAGAAGATGAACGAAAGTCTTACGGGGAACAACATGAGGGAGAGTAATTACTGACAGAGTTTTCATTTTTTAAGTGAACTAACCCTTTAACATAATGAAAAACACCTTTTAGAAGAAGGATTGAAGATGTATTGACTCATTATTTACATTTTGTTAATTAAACAAAAAAAAGTTACAGTGTACCTTTAACTCGAGTTGTCCAAAAGCGCTTTATTGCATAATCTTCGAGAGGACGACAAACCTCGTAATCATAGTCACGATTGAAAATAAATGTGCCAAGAAACCTCTTACAAAACAACAACACTGATGACTTTTATTATATGATGAACAAAGGGGCCTTTTCAGCCTTTTATTTGAAGGCTGAAACTTCAAATAAAAGATGATGTGGTGTTGCATAAGTATGCATTTGCAAAATTAGATCATCAGTTGTTACAAAATAGTAAAAAAAATATATAGAAAAAAATAATAATACTAAAAAAAACGTTTTTTATTAAAAGCTCTTAAAGAAAAGCAGGTTTAAATATGTACAAGCATAAAAGCTGCATGTATGTGGACAAAAGAGCAATGCAGCTGAAGTGTGTGTGTGTGTGTGTGTGTGTGTGTGTGTAACCTCAAGTGCTTGTGACATGATTGTGAAAGTACTTTGACTTGCAGCACTGGAGAGACAGCAAGTATTTTTGTCAGATCCATGCATGCAAAATGAGTTCTATAAATGTTATATGCATTAAACATCATCAAGGCTCATACACCTGTGCATATTGTTGCAAAGCCTCTCTATGAGAATCGTGACCCTGGAGCACAAACCCAGTCTGGAGCCGCACGGGTATATCTGTGGCAATAGCAACTATACATTGTATGGATCAAAATTATCCATTTTTCTTTTATGCCAAAAATCATGAGGATATTAAGATCATGTTCCATGAAGATATTTAGTAAATGTCCTACCGTAAATAAATAAAACATGTATTTTTGTGAGTGAATGCAGCACAATCGTGAACATAAATGCACAACTTTAAAGGAGATTTTCTCAATGTTTACATTTTTTTGCTCCTCAGATTCCAGATTTTCAATAGTTGTGTCTCGACCAAATATTGTCCTATCCTAACAAACCACACATCAATGGAACGATTATTTATTCAGCTTTCTTATAATGCATAAATCTCAATTTTAAAAAAATTGACCATGTGACTGGTTTTGTGGTCCAGGGTCACAATTCACCAGCTTTCAGAATAATTATATAAATGTGTTTGTGTGTGAAATGTAGCTTTAACCTCATATATAAGTTGTTTTAATGCTGAGTTTTGCATGCACCGATGCCGCGGGGACCTGTCGGTCTTCAGTCTGTCCTTCAGCTTGGCTTGTGATTGGCTGATCCCGGGTGAAGGCTCACAGGTTGTTGGCCTGTATGATCTGCTGAAGGATGCTGTCCACATCAATGGTGTCGTAGCTGATTCCCTGCATGTCCAGGTCTGGCAGGATGGAGGAGAGTAATGCGACCACGTTTCGCCGGATGGACCGCAGCCTCTCCAGAGTCACACTGCTGTCAGGGAGGAACAACAGAGATGCTCATATACAGGGAAATACACTGTGCCGCTCAAAGTTTGGGGTTTGTATGAGTTTTTTATGTTTAATGTCTCATATGTTCACCAAGGCTGCATTTATTTGATGGAAAAAATACAGTAGAACTAATTAAAATACATGTTTTCTATTTTAATACATTTTTAAAATGTCATTTATTCCTGTGATCAAAGCTGGATTATCAGCATCATTACTCCAGTCTTCAGTGTCACATGACCCTTCAGAAATCAGTATAATATGATGATCTGATGCTCAAGATTATTATCAATGTTGAAAACATTGTCGTTCTGCTTCATATTTTTGTGGAAACTGTGATATTTCAAGATTCTTTGATGAATAGAAAGTTCTAAATAATTAATTTAACGCATTTGTTTGACTAAATCTTTTGTAACAATCTAAATGTCTTTATAGTTATATATGTTAAAATAATGCATCATTGCTAAATAGTATATGATACGAATTATGTGTGTGTGTATATATATATATATACACACACACATTTAAAAAATATATACACAAAATAATACAATATATATACAAAATGATATGTATATTTGTGCAGTATATTTGTAATACAATTTTACTTTAAATGTTTGTATTTGATTTAATTTTTGATTTAAAATTTTAATTTAATTAAAATTACAGTGCTGTAAAATCAATTAATTGCATCAAACAAAAGTTTGTAAAAATGTGTGTGTGTGTGTATATATATATATATGCACACATATATATATATTTACAAACGTTTGTTCATGCGATTTTGATCAATTTTGACAGGACTATATCTATATATATCTTTATATATATATACACTATATACATACACAGTACACATATATATATATCTTTATATATATATACACTATATACATACACAGTACACCCAATATATACATACACACACATATACAGTATATATACACATGATAAGAAAAAAATCAGCAAAGAATATAAAGAAACTAAAACTTTTAAATCTGTTTTGTACACACACACACACTTTTGTACATTACCTTTATGAGGACATTCATTGACACAATGCAATCTCTAGCAATTTACCCTAACCCTACCCATCACAACTAAGTGCCTCACCCGATCCCAAACCATTACCCTAAACCGACCCTTGACCTCATTATAACCTTATCCCTTAAACCAAGTCTTGGCCCTCAAACAGGCCTTTAAAGGGGTCTCAGAAACTGAGGACCGGCCAAAATGTCCTCACTTTACTCTCTTTGTCCTCACTCCAATGGTCTAAAACTCCTCACAAAGATAGTTGTACAAGTATACACACACACACACACACACACACACACACACACACACACACACCTGTTGTACATGAGGTTGGGTGTGTTGGTGCTCTGGTCTCTCCTCTCGTGTGTGTCTCTCTCTGCTTGCGTGACGCGGTTCAGCAGTGTGTCTCTCTCGGTCCTCAGCTGGCTCAGGTCAGTGGACAGCGACTGGTTCTCGCTCTGGAGTCTGGCTAACGTCTTGCTCCAGTACAGCTCGTCTCTGGGACTCGTCGCTGCCTCCTGCTGGATCGGGGACGAACTGCTCCGCTGCGCTTCCTCGGATTTCTGCAGATTAAAGGTATTCAACAAGGTTCGTACGATTTTCAATTAAATATGTTTTGTACTCTGATTAAAAACTACACAGTCTTACTGATTTTAAATGATTCACCAAATTAGACTTGTTACTACTCAAAATAATTAACGAATGAATAATTAAGGACAAATATGATATAAAGATATACTTTATCCGTATATTGCAATAATTGTGATAATACCTTTATTGTGATATATACCATATAGCAAACCTGATTTTTAATTTAGTTTCAAAATGTAACTTAGCTCTTTATATAAAGTTGTATATATGAGTATGTCCAACGTTTTGTTGCATAAATACAGTACCGTCACGTAAAGCGAAAATACAAAATGTAACTATATTATAGTTTAGCTCTAATCTACAAGGCATTAAGATACTATAAACATTAACGGTAACACTTTACAATAAGGTTCATCATTAGTTAATTACCTTAGTTAACATGAACTAAGAATTCTTCAGCATTTATTAATCTTAGTTAATATTAATTTCAATTACTAATACGTTATTAAATTAAAGGTTGTATTTGTTAACATTAGTTATGAGTGAGTAATGCATAATGCACTGTGAACTAACATGAACAAACAACGAACAGCTGGATTTTTATTAACCCCTTAAGCGGCACCCCCTTTTTTTTTAATAGACATGAAAATGCACATTTTTGGAATATTGATGTAAGATTGGTCTTGTTTTAAAGAAGACATTTGGCAGATTTTTGTAGAAGTGAAATAAATTAAGGAAGTTAAACAGAAAAAAAGTTATAGAAGTTTGAGTGTTTGAAAATGTACAATGTTAACATTTTTATTATTCATATTTTATATAAAATATGTATTTTCAAAACCTGGAGGACTCTAAAAATGCATAAAAGCCAAAAAGTTGTGTTTCAAATTTTATGTTGATATCTCAAAAAATCAGCTTTCAGTGAGATTTAGTTTGGGCGCAGTACCACACTTCTCCACTAGTGGACATTACTGCCCATATAAGGGCGCCTCCATTTCCATATGTTGTTTGAATGATCTGAACCATTATTGTTACAATTTTCATACAATTTATGAAGTAGACATCCTATTCAGAAGTAGTGTTGGAAGTTTGGCAAATGAATTCAACCTCTAAGAAACACAAAAGATCACGTATGTGCATTATAGCTCGCTGCCACATCACTAATGCTGAATCTATTATTATTTTTTTATATTCAAAAAATTTTCAGACCTTTTTTTCTAAAAGAATTGAATGGATGCTATCATTTGAACTTTTGGCATGAAAACAAACTGAGGTTTCTACCATTCTTTCATGATTTTTCATGTTCATCACTATTTCAAAATAAAGGTCTGAACACGCCTCAGGAGTATGAACATATTATTGTTGCAAATTGATACATTTTCGGATTTTGATTAAAGATTACGAAGCCAAAATTTTTTTTTGTGTGGATTGACTTGCATGGATGAATTGTTAACCACAAAGCGATCAATTTAGGCAAACAAAGTAAATATGGTCAATTTTGATATCATGTGGACTTTAAACTCGCTTAAAAAAAGCCTTTTAATTTTACCTGACACACAGAAAGTTCCTCGGCCGACATCGCATTCAATCTCTCAGCGTTTGTCTCACACGACACCGAATTCCCGTTTTGCGGCCCAAGTCGCTCCTCGACCGCGGCGACATCAGAAGGCCCGCCCCCTTCCGCCTCCGTTACCATGGCAACCTCCGGCTCGCGGATGCCCAGGATCCGCTTCAAGCGCTTGGCTTCCCGCTCCAGCTGAGCGAGTCTCTGAGCGAGAGCGGCCCGATCCGATCCGTCGGTGGGTAACGGGGACACGGGCTGAAACCCCGAGCGGCTGAGCGGAGTGACCACCACCGTCTGAGCCGTGGTCATGGAGGAGTGTGGAGAGAGCGGGTGGAGCGGGACCCTGGGCTGGTCTTTGGGCATCTGTGGCCCCTGAGACGTGTGGGGCTCCACGGGGCCCTCGAGATGAACGCCGTCCTCCTGAGACGTCGGATCCACAGCTGGAGATGTGTTGGTGTTCGCCTCTGATTCTGATCCGTCGTCCGGCGCTTTGTCTGTGGTCTCGGGCTCTCCCTCAGACGGGACGTCTGGAGATCCAGCATGCTTTAGGGATTTATTGGCCTTTTCAGTGGGTGTACATGGTTCTTTCCGTCTTTTTCTAAAAAAAAAGTTGGCAAAATGAGTGAAAAGTTAAAAGAAGATGTTCTGATGCCATGGAAGCCAAAATATGATGAT